>NC_141142.1:41027470-41184137 GCF_053477565.2 Lygodium microphyllum | reverse complement strand
TTTCGGGGCCTGTTTTGGAGGCGGAAGTTTTCTGCACGCACTCAGAAAAAGGCCCTGTTTTATGCTGTGCGACCACTATTCTACAGGTTGGTGAAAAGTTATTGTAAAAATTGCATCATATGCCTGTGTGCAGAGACATTGGGAGTTACAGAATCATCCTTGTTGCCTGTTGATGCAAAATCGTCACTAGGAAGTGACTCTGTGGTCAAATACCACTTTCGTCAGTTTTGCAGATTTGCCCTTGTGAGGCTGAAGTTGTGTTTTTTGCAGTGACAGAATTTTTTGCAGTGTTCTGTAATGGCGTCTAATTCTCTTTCACAGATTGTCACTGAAAAGCTTGACAAGAACAACTTCCAAGCGTGGAAGTTTAGAATGACAAATTTCCTTGGGAAAAGGATATTGGAAATTCGTTGCAGGTAATGAAGAAGAACCAGTTCTTCCTGATGTTCCCAATCAACAGCAAATGCAGGCATTTAAAGGATGGTATGAGAGAGCCAAAAAAGTTATGTACTGGCTGTTTATCAGTATTTCAGACTCTATGATTGTGCATATTCAGGATGCAAGTACGCTAAAGGAGGCATGGGATACTTTGTCAAAAATGTATAGCACAAATACGCAAGCCAGGAAAATGATGCTCAAGTAAGAGTTGCACAATGTGCAAAGAGAAAGTATGAACATCAATGACTACCACATGAAGGTGAAGAAGATTGCAGATGCACTTGCTTCCATTGGGTCACTAGTGGAAGATGATGATTTAGTTTCTGTGACCTTGAATGGTCTAGGAAAGGATTATGCACAGTTCCGAACATCCATTTCCATCCGTGAAAGATTTCCTGATTTTGAGGAGTTGATTGCTCTTCTAATTTCTGAGGAGCAAAGAAATGGTGGTGCATCTTCTTCAGGAGGAACTTCAAAAGAAGTTGTCTTCTACTCAAATGCTGGAAGAGATAGAGGCAGAGGTAGATGAGGCCGATCTGGAGGCCGTGGTAGAAATCAGAATATGCAGCAAACTCAAGAAAATCAGTCCTATGGAGGAGGACGTGGTAACTCTAGAGGCAAGGGGAGCCAAAGAGGTCGTGGTGGATGGCAAAGAGGCCAAAATGCAAATAGCAATGTTGAATGCTACTACTGTGGTAAAATGGGTCATATGGCTAAAGACTGCTATAAAAAGCAGATTGACATCATGAATGGAAAATTGCAACAAGGGAATTATGCATCTTCTAGTAGACAGGGTGATGACAGAAATGAGCACTTGTTTATGGTGCAGCACATGACCAATTCTATGACAAGTGTAGAATAAAGCAATGATGTGTGGTATGTTGACTTAGGTGCATCAAACCACATGACAGGTCATGTAGAATGGATGCAGGATGCAAGGAAAATGGAAAAACTAGGATTTGTGGAGACTGGTGATGATACTGCACATCCTATTGTGCAGATTGAAAATATTCCTTTGTCTATGCAAGTTGGGAAAAAGAAATACCTGTCGGATGTATTTCATGTCTCGAATATCACCAAGAACCTGGTTTCTGTTGGTCAAATGGTTGAGCAAGGCTTGTAGGTCAGATTTAATTCCCATGGATGCTTTGTTGAGGATATGAAAAATAAAGGTCGCTTGATAGCAAAAGGAAAGAAGAAGGACAGAATGTACATTGGATGCAGACATGCCTGAATTGAGTGCAGCAATGTTTGCACATGGGACCAAAGTAGTTGCAGATATTGATATCTGGCATAAACGCATTGGTTAAGTTAATGTACAGTGACTTAAATCAATGCAAGCCCAAAATATTGTTGCAGGATTGTCTAAATTCAAGGTTGCAGAAATGCATAAGGTATGTGAAGCCTGTCAATTTGGAAAACAGGCAAGAAAACCATTTCCTAGACATGTTCAAGAGAGTAAGAAGCCATTGGAATTAATCCACTCTGATGTCTGGACTACTAAAGCTACATCTATTGGAGGCTGTCATTATTTTGTCACTTTTATTGATGACTATAGCAGAAAATTTTGGGTGTATTTTATGAAAAAGAAAAGTGAAGTGTTTGGGCATTTCAAAACTCTTAAAGCTATGGTTGAAAAAGAAACAGGCTTATAAATAAAATGCCTAAGGTCAGATGGAGGGGGAGAGTACCTCTCAAATGAGTTTGCAAGGTTCCCGCAGGAGCATGACATAAAGCAGCAATATTCATGCAATCATACCCCACAACAAAATGGAATTGCAGAAAGGAAAAACATGCATATTGGAGAGGTATCTTGTGCCATGCTCAAAGACAAAGACTTGCCAGATTTTTACTGGGCTGAAGTAGTTGCTATAGCAGTCTACATAATGAACATGACTCCCACTGCAGCAATACATGGGATGACTCCAGAGGAGAGGTATACTGGTAGGAAACCAGATATTTCTCATTTGAAGATTTTTAGTTGTATTGCCTATGTTCATGTGCCAGATGAGTTGAGATCCAAGTTGGATCCAAAAGCTGAGAAGTGCATCTTTATTGGTTACTCTCTGCAACAACAGAAAGGGTATAGATGCTATAACCCTTCTACTCGTAAGTTTACAATGAGCAGAGATGTTTTTGATGAGATGAGTAGCTGGTATAAACCAGTAAATGTGATTGATGATGTAGATGCACAAAATGGTAATGCTGCACAGAATTCACAGCAGCAGTCACAAAATATTAGTGGACCTAGAGTGTCCTCTAGCAGTGGTTCACATTCTTTGCCATGGACAGGCAGATTGAGATCAGGGGAATCTCCTCAAAACAATGCAGATAGTGGTATGCAGGTTTCACGAAAAGGAAAAGAGATGGTAGATCAGCCCATATTTGATGTGAATGCAGGTCACACTCTTATGTGGATGGTGAATCTAGTGGCTTAGAACAGAGGATGGATGATGAGTTGGGTATTCCTTCTATTATTACACCTGGAGTAAGGAAGACCAGGGATGTTTTGAGAGCACCTGGCAGTGAACCTACTTTGTGCAGGTCTACAAGAGCTAGGTATCCTGTGGATAGGCTAAAATATGATGGATTTACAGCCATTCACTATGCCTATATGGTCAAAGTGATACATGAACCAGAACCCACTTCTTTTGAGCAAGCCATGGGAAAAGAAAAATGGGAGAAAGCCATGGACGAAGAAATGGATGCCTTGGAAGCAAATGCTACATGGGAATTGGTACCTTTTCCTAAAGATAAGAATGCAATTGGTTATAAGTGGGTTTATAAGGTGAAACACAATGCAGATGGTTCTGTGAATAGATACAAGGCAAGATTAGTAGTTAAGGGGTATGCACAAATGTATGGCATTGATTATGAAGAAACATTCAGTTTGGTTGCAAGGATGGCAACCGTAAGAGCAGTCATTGCTATTGCTGCATCAAAGGGATGGTCTTTACATAAGATGGATGTAAAGAATGCCTTCTTGCATGGTGATTTGCAAGAAGAGGTCTATATGGAGCAGCCACCAGGTTATGTGCATGCTGTTCATCCTGAGTTTGTTTGCAGGTTGAAGAAAGCCTTGTATGGCTTGAAGCAAGCACCTAGAGCATGGTTTAATAAGACAGGACAGTATCTTATCACTATTGGCTTTCAGATTTTCAAGGTAGATTTCTCACTTTATGTGAGAAAAACAGAGAAAGGTATTATGCTACTTGTCATTTATGTTGATGATTTGATTATGACAGGTGATAGTGATGAAGATATCCTTCATGTGAAAATGCTATTGAAGCAGAAGTTTGAGATGAAGGATTTGGGAGAGCTGCGTTATTTCTTGGGCATTGAGGTGATTAGATCACCAAGTGGGATACGACTCTTGCAGAGGCAATATGGATTGGACATGCTGTCCAAATATGGGATGACAGGCTATAAGCCTATTTCAGTTCCTTTGGAGCAGAATGTGAAGCTGAGCGCAGATGCACGTGAGCTTCTGGAAGATCCTACTATGTATAGACGCATAGTAGGAAGTTTGATTTATATGACTATTACCAGGCCATATTTGAGCTATGCTATTGGATTGGTAAGTCAGTTTATGCAGGCTCCAAGGAAACCGCATTTGGATGCGGCTAGATGCATACTCAGGTATGTGAAGTCCACATTGCAGTATGGACTATTTTATGAGACTGGGGTTCAGATACAGTTGCATGGATACACTGATGTTGATTGGGCTGGTAGTATTTCTGATAGACGATCTACCAGTGGATATGTGTTCTCTTTTGGGAGTGTTGTAGTCACTTGGAGCAGCAAGAAACACCTACAGTTGCCTTGTCGAGCACATAGGCTGAGTACAGGGGCACAGCAATGGCTGCATGTGAGGTAGCTTGGTTGCATAAGCTACTTTATGATATGCATCAGCCTACAGATGGGCCAGTTGTCATTTATTGTGACAACATGAGCAGTATACACTTGGCAAATAACCCAGTCTATAATACTAGAACAAAGCACATTGAGGTGCATTATCACTATGTGCGAGAGAGGGTTTTACTAGGTCTTATTGATCTAGTTTATGGTAGCACAGAGGATCAGGTAGCTGACATATTCACGGCGTAGAGAAGCTGCACAAGTTCACAGACCTGCTTGGTGTGCAGGAATTGGGATTGAGCTCGAGGGGGAGTGTTGAGATATCGAGCTCCACTCCTGATATGCCAGGGTGACCGTTGTGCATTTATGTCACCGACTTGTTAGCTGCAGATGCGGTTGGTACACCGCCCATGAATAATAGCTAGATGACAGCTATCCTTATCTACTCTAGTTCGTGGCTCAGTTAGTATGCCACCTTAGTTAGTTGAGTTTGGTTTGAGACCCACATATAGGGTTCTTCTACTTCTTTTGTACTTGAGTTCTTTTGGCTTACAAAACTAAGAAGAGGAAAACTGTTTTCAACCTCCACCTGTGTTTGTATTCCCCCATTGTGCAAGCAAGAAAGCTACAAGTGAGACTCCTTCCTTCTCTCCCACAATCTTGACATAATTAACAGTAGAAACTCAAATCCTTCCATTCTCCTTCTATGTCCTCACAAGCAGAGCAATGGTTGGAACAAAAATCTTGTTGGACTATTCATTTGAATTCATCATAGACTACCATGTCGACTACATTGACAAATGCATTCACTTAAAGCTCCTTGGCAATAGGGCCATCTTAGCTTGCAACCTTGGGGTCTAACTTTATGGCCCACCCCAATTACTACTTCCACCCTACCACCCAAACAACCTACTCCTAACCAACATGGATCTCCTCTTTCAACTTCTAATAGTGTAACCTCAGAATCAATGGCCTATGACACCAATAATTGGCTAAACACATAATAAAAAGTACCTTAACCATCATAGGCTATGTACAATTTCATAATGGGTATCCAAGGCCCTCCTATGCACCCAAGGATACTATTAAAGGCTACAAATACATCTGGATCCCTAAGAGAACCATGCTAATACACTCATATCATCAAGAGCCATTGCCTTTCCCTATGTTGGCCCACACAAACACTCAAAACCAAGCACCATAGTAGCAACAGCCCCATGTCACTACTTTATCTAATGAAAGCTCACAAAAGAGTTGAACCAAGGCCATCTTGCCTTCCAAGCCAAACAACCCATTGCACTAAACACCACATAAAGCATCCACCACTATGACATCCAAAAGGATACTAGGCCCATTATGGTTCATGGACCTAAGCAAACCATTGAGACCTCACAATCCTCCTAAGACAACTATGCCACTAGAAACCATGAGCCTCATACTACAAAGGCACCCTCAATCACTCTACCTAGCATGTACAAACTTAGTGCACCTCCCTTCAGGATTAGAAAATTAAAAGCCACTTTTCCCTAGCCATTTGAAAAAGAGTCACTCCTACCACTCAATCTACAAAATAGTAAAATAATTAGCTAGACAAACCAACCAAATGCCACAAAATGTTTCTTATAGCTAGGCTTCACCTCCCCTATTCTACACAAATAAAGCCATTTTTTATGTGAATATCAATAAGACAATTACCTATAACCTAAAAAATTAAAAACTCTGCACACATTGCACTCAAGTCCACAAGATCAAAAGCTCATATTCTTTTCTGTATGGGAGAGTGTCAAGTTATTCTCATGTGTCCAAACCTCCTAATAAGGCAACTAACTACAGATAGCATGCCTTGATCCACTCAACATTTACTTTTTGTGGTAAAAAGATTAATGAGGCAAAGAAACAAAAAGTGGATTATATTTTATTCTTTCTTCACCAACTAATTCTAATGATCCTTATTCCTTTTTGTAGATGATCATCATCATCCTTAGCCTATGATTGCTATCCATGAAGGTTGGAAAGATGTTGCTATTGTTAATTGTCATTATCATTATCATCATTTGTATCTCTAACAACCATGTTGATGTCCATATAAAATTTGGGGTTGAACTGGAAGTGCCTCTTGCTACATATAACCTTCATTATAATCGCTAACATCTTTAACTCTCCTACTAAACCCACCATCCCCTCTCTCACAACCTATTTTCCCTCTTTTCCTACCAGTTGTTCCCCCACACCATCCTCCCTATGCATAAGTATCATTGCAAGAGAAGAGCCACCTCTTTCAACCCATACAGCCCAAAAAGGAAGATAAAGGAAGCTTAAGTCGGAAATGGAAGACAACCCCAGGCTAGAAAAGCAAAAAAGAAGGCAAGCTCATAAAAAATGTAGGAAGTGCACAACAATGAGCGCACCCAATATTCTAGCAAAGAAAGCGTAATATAATTCATTTTGTAAAACAGCACCACGCTCCCTCTTGTGAAAATTGTAAATGTAGAAGGCATGGGCAAAAGAACCACGAAAAGAGGAAATGAGACATTGGCTAAAGCGACCGGTCATGTAAAAAGTGGATGGGTGCCCAAAGGGATGATGGCATGCATAAAAGTCAAAAAGTGAATAGAGAAGCTCATTTTTGGTGTGTGGATAAAGTGGCTTCTTCTCTTCTCCTTGTTTGTACTTGTGCTTGTCTTTGAGAGAGGGAGTGTGAGAGTGTGAGGGGTGAGTGAGTGAGGGTGAGGGACTGTGGAGGAGAAGCTCTCCATCTTCTCCTCTCTTATTCTCTTCTCTTCCCTTCTCTTATCTTGCGCGCACGAATATGGAGGATGGAGCTTGGAGGTAGAGGATTGAGCTTGCTTGAGCTTGCATCTTGAATCGTGGAGCTACCAGAGTGCTTGAGGGAGGAGGCTACTTAATCGGGCATCAAGATAAGCTCATACACTCGTAGGATTGAGATGGCATACGGCTATATGGAGGTAGCCATAGCATTCATCTTGAAACACTTGAAGCAATAAGCAGTTCATGGGTCATGGCGGTGGAGAGTGGGCTCCTACATTTTGGTTTCATTGTTGGGAGGTCATTCTTCATTGCCAAGACCCAGGGACCACTTATTACTTCAAGTGTTTCAAGCCGAATGCTATGGCTACTTCTCACATAGCCATACATACTCTCAATCCTACGAGTGTAGTGAGCTTACCTTGATGTCCAATTGAGTACCTTCCTCCCTCAAGCACTCTAGTAGCTCCACGATCCGCGATGCAAGCTCAAGTAAGCTCAATCCTCTACCTCCAAGCTCCATCCTCCACAGCTACACACGCGAGAGAAGAGAAGAGAAGAGAAGAGAAGAGAAGAGAAGAGAAGAGAAGAAGAGAGGAGAAGATGGAGAGATTCTCCTCCACGATTCCTCACCCTCACTCACTCACCCCCTCACACTCTCACACTCCCTCTCTCAAACACAAGCACAAGAACAAGCAAAGAGAAGACAATAAGAGAGCTACTTTAGCCTCACACCAAAAATGAACTTCTCTATTCATAGAATATTCGGTGCACTCACATTGTTGTGCACTTCCTACATTTTTTCTGAGCTTGCCTTCTTTTTTGATTTTCTTACCTGGGGCCATCTTCCATTTTTGACTTGGGATTCACAATTTACTAAGGAAGTTCCTACTTTGCGTGTAGTCTTTTAGGTTCATGCATACATTTAGAGGATTTGTTGACAAAAATGGATGACTATACCTAGTGAATTGGCTATCATTCATGTCCTCTAGTAAGGCCATGCAAAAGGATGGAAAGAAGGCAGCTCACATCATTAACCTATCCATGGTGTAGCTATCTATGCTAGCATTAAGCTGGTTTTAAAGAACACTAGAGTTTCCTTTGGTGTAGTAGCATTTACATTGTAGATTCTAGGGAAGTCATACCGACCATGGATGTCGAGGTTGAAGTCTACCCCTACCCTTCTTGGATATGGCATGTACACAGGGTTGTTTCTTTCGTGGGGTAGGCTGTTGCAAAATGACATCCATGAATCTCCTTTCTCATCCCAGATTCTCATTCTCCATTTCGACTGTGATTTGTACCCTTTAATAGTTATGGGCACCTCCATGACCTTGTCTTCCTAGTAATCATGTGCCTCTGTCCCCCACAATGTTGGATGTTTTTCTCTTTCCGTGCTCCACCACTCCCCAAGCCTTCGGCCCATGTTGATCACTTCCTCCACCACTTTAGGAGATAGCATCCTACTAAGTGTGGGTGGGTATTGGAGGGTGAATTTGAAGGGCTTGCTCTTGGTCTCCCGCAGCTTCCACATAGCACATTCCCGGCCCCAATTGAGAGGATTACACTCCTCACTTTGAGGGATAGGGACCTCTGGGTTGGTAGGGGTTGTGCCCTTAGTCTTCATTGTGCTTGTTGCTCTAGCAGCCTCTTCCATCTTTCCCTAGCCTCCTCTTTTCTTTTAGTGATTTCATCATCAGGTTGTTCTTTTTTCTATTGGGTGGCTTACGGTCTTGGAGAGGGTGGTTGTGGGACTTGTTCCTCATCTTGTTGCCTTATTTCAAAATCTTGTCCCTCTCCTCTTGTTGGCTTCGCTCGTTGTGGTTGGACATAGTCCATGCTTTATGGATCTGTAGAGGTGATCTCTAGCTTCCTTTGTAGAGTTTCCATGGCCTCCTTCTCTTTTGATTGTGTGACATCCAAGATGCTACTGAGGAAGGCTCATTGTTGGGCTTCCAATATCATGTTTGCAACCTTTGCCCTTGCTTTTAGCTAATACTCTGTCACCTTCTACATGGGCTAGACAACTTGAAGGTCTTTTACTCTTCCGTCACTCTAGGTCACCCATGCTTTGGCCTTCTATTTCATCTCCTTTAGGCTCTCACTCTGCCCCTTTGGGCTAGGGCTGCTATCATTGGCTCTTGGTCTTTTTGGGTCACTTTTTTCTTCTCCTCCTCCAAGTACTCGATCTCTCTTTCCAGCCTTCCTTGCTCCTCTATCTCCATTAGCAATCTATATCTCATTTCCTCCACCTCTCTTTGATGGTCTTCTCCTGCACGAGCTCTCCGTGTTTCTCCTACTACAAGTTGATCCATGGCTTCTTGAACCCTTCTCATCTGACCCTGCCAGGTCCTTGTGTTGCACAAGTAGTAACTTGTACTATCTTTGTAATCCAATTAGCTCTTGTCCTTCTTCTGTGAGCCTTTATTGGCAACTGTCTTCGTCTCTTTCTTTGGCTACCTTTAGCTCTCATATCTCTTTTTGATAACTGGTTGCTCCAGTTGAAAGGCTGCTAGTGTCTCTGTTTCCACTTCCAATTAGGCATTATTGTTTTCTTTTCTTCCTTAGCCCTCTCTAGTTGAAAGGATGCTAGTGTCTCTCTTTACACTTCCAATTAGGCATTGTTGTTTTCTTTTCTTCCTTAGCCCTCTCTAGTTGCTCTAGTTGAAAGGCTGCTAGTGTCTCTCTTTCCACTTCCAATTAGGCATTGTTATTTTCTTTTCTTCCTTAGCCCTCTCTAGTTGAGAGAGGAGATCTTTAACGTACTCATTATAGCCCACTGATGGCTGCATTGCTATAGGAATGAACATTGTGGATGCCCCTATTTTTTGCTTTTTTGGGTCTTGCCTTGATTTGGCATCTGCAGCTGTCGTTCTCTTTGCTCCAATTGTTGGGGATCCTCCACTTGAATTTAGGGCTACCTCTTACACCTTATTTACTAGGAATTGTATCCACACCATGAGATTACTCCTATTCACTGTGGTTGAGATGCCTTGGGTGGATGTGGTAGCTGGGGTAGTAGGCACGAGAACAACTGGGATTGGATATAATGGGCTATTGCCCTTGCCTTCTATTATTGGTGGTGCTATGGTCTTTGGCACTTGGGCACTAGTGCTTGGGCCTTCTTCTCCTCACGGGCTCATGGCAGCCAACTCCTCCTTAACTACATGAGCATGCTTGGGATTCATCAGATATGGTCATTTCTTGACCGATGTTGCATCTAGTATCATGAGAATATTATGAGTCACTACACTTGACTCTACCCCTCTCAGCTCCCAAGTGAATATGTCTATGTATCCTTGTAGGAGTGTAATGAGATTTGCTTCTTCTTGCTCGGTCAAGTCATTAGGTATAAAGACAAGTTGGGGCTTCTCCCCTTCCTTAGCTAGGTCAACCTCCTTCACTTTGGCAAGGCCTTCTATAATGTCTCTCTGAAAGCTCAAGTTGCTTGCTAAGGCCTTGTAGAGTTTCTTGCTATAAATTCCATTTATGAATACTATGGAGATTGCTCTTTCGGTGGGTCATTTTCTAGATGGGATTCTCTTAAAGAGCCTCCACACGTGGGTAACGTAGTCCCTAATGTCCTCCTTGTCCTTTTTCTTGATGTTCATCAGTCATACTATGAGGTTGTTGAAATACCCAGTCTTAGAGAAGCTCTTGATGAAGAGATCCTTGAGGTCATTGAAGTTATTCCGTTTTACCGCATCTAAGCTGGTGTACCATGTCCTACCCTTGTCACCAAGCAAAGGCCGAAGGCTTGCAAGCATTGGGTGAGATCTGTGAGTCTGTAATATACCACCCGCCCCACATAAACCTCTCCTAATTTTAAGGAGAAGATGGCAGTCAATGGCATGGAAAGGGAAAAGACGGAATCGAAGACGGTGGGAGATGCCAACATGGATGAGGAGGTTGAGGTGACAACATGGCTAGGAAAGAAGATGACAATGAGGGGAAGGAGGGTGGCAATGAGTACGAGGAAGGAGGCGATGAGGGGGAAAGAAGAGGAAGATGACTACTCTTGCCGCCGTGTAGAAAGTGGCAGCCATATTGGCCACCCAGATGGGAGGGAGAGCCCCCATCACCTTCCCTATAAAACCTCCCCCCCAAGGGGATAGGCGATACCACTTCTCCCCCCCTTACCGTTGTGAGAAGAGAGAGGCACCACCTCTTGCCCCCCCCATTGCTGTCGGCCTGAGTAAGAGGGAGAGAGAGAGAGAGAGGATAAGGAGAAGAGAAGAAGAAGAAGAGGGAGAGGGAGAGGGAGAGAGAGAAGAGAGAAGAGAGGAGAGAGGGGGAGAGAGAGAGAGAGAGAGAGAGAGAGAGAGAGAGAGAGAGAGAGAGAGAGAGAGAGAGAGAGAGAGAGAGAGAGAGAGAGAGAGAGAGAGAGAGAGAGAGAGAGATGTGAGAGGATAGGGAGACAAAGAAGAAGAAGAAGACGACGAAGAAGAAGAAGAAAAAGAAGAAGAAGAGGGAGAGAGAGAGAGAGAAAGAAGAAGAAGAGGGAAAGAGAGAGAGAGAGAGGGGGGGAGAGATACTTTCTCTTCCCCTCCATAGAGGGTATCCACACGCATTCCTTCTCTCTCGTTGGCTACAGACCCATACCCCATTTCTGCATGATTATTCTTCGATCGCAAGCTCATCTCGCTCCCCAACTAGCCTTTGCTAATTGAGTACAAGATGTGGAAGCCCTGTGCAAAGCACATCTAAAGAGAAGAGATCGGGGATGGCACCCGAGCGAAAATTGTCACACCCAGATGGCAATCCCTCAACAAGCAATGAAGCCTCGGGCAAGGGCATCATTGCCAATCCGCATGCGATACTAGTCGTAAGTAATGTATTTCCAAGTTAATAGATGCTTACTTTTATTTCCCGCATGAGGAGCATTAGACCCATATTATGCTGCGCGAGAATAGAAAAATGAAAAGGATAAACTACATTGCAAGTATTCGAAGGATTGAGTTCCCCAAATACATGTATCAAGGGGAGTTAATTGTATTTGGAAGCTATGCATTCATAAACAACATTTAAGGCTTCAAGCATGTCCTCGCAATAGTAGGTGTGTTTTCCTTGCTTTGAAGGTATATGTTGCAACTTGCATGCCTGAAGGATTGCATGGCAGGCAGTTTAATCTAGAAAAGAATCATTATCGAGCTCTAGTCCTTTGTCCAATCTCTCGTTAATATGAGATGCCTTGAGATTCGACCACCACCGATAGCTATGATGCTATCAATCCTATTCAGGGACTAGAATAGATACAAACAACTCTAGGCCTCAAAGGAAAATGAAGAGCTCAAGGGTTAGGAAACCCCAAGTCAAAGGAAAGACCGATGCTTTTGTGCTTGCTAGGAAGAAGGTTCAGTTATCAATCAAAGTAAGGGGTTATTAGAACTCATGTCTTGAGCAATGTTGAAACTTCAACATATATCCTAGCCGAATGGAGTAAGTGTTAAGTAAATGTTGCATGGAATCGCTTAGATCCCAAGGGGGAGAGAAAATACACAATGGAAAGGTTATTGCGACTATTCCTGCAATGTTTGGAAAAGGATACCATTGTTTTTGTTGATTGATCAAATAACGTCCTAAATGCTTTTGCATTAAAGTGATTGTGGGATGTGAATAGGATGATTATTCCAAGTGCTTGTGTTTGATGATAAATGCATGGTAGGGGTATGTGATACAAGTTGCCACGGGAATAAAGGAATGTTTTCCTGAAAAAGATGAAATTAGTTTGATTGCCTAGATTGTGCTTGATTCCTAAATGGATTATTTAAGGAAGGATATTTTTGCGTAGGTGGATCATCTCCAAGATCATGTCACATTTCAATCCAAGAGGCCACTGCTCGATTCAGGGGCTGAAGATCAAGTGGTGAAAAGGCCAACCACGGAAATTGTGTCCTACTCTTAGATTGCTTGGGGTTCGTGGAGCTCTGGATACCCCTTACCAAGTTTGGGAGAGAGTTGAAGGCTGCCGTGAGCCCAACGTTTGGGGCATTGGAAGATCCTATTCTAGATAAAGGATAGACATTATGGTGCCATGTGATTTAAATCAGGTACTTCTATTGGACAGAAGGGATACATAATTCTCCTATATGGGCAGGAGACAAAGATTAACATGAAGATAAGGAATTTGTTTGAACTTATTTGTCAAAGGATTGCTTGCTCTGTATTCGTGTTTGTGTTGTAAATTATGCGAATGAACCTTGTTTCCTAAAAGGCTTAATTAATGAAGCTAATTTTAAATGTCACACATAATTGTGGTAGGACCTAATTAGAAAACTAAACCTAACAAGGGAAGCGGGTAGGCAGAACCCCCAATGGGTTTGTCCTATGGCAGGGTGGTCCCAAAGAACTGGGAGGCTTCTCACAAGGTTTTATCGACGTTTGACATTTAGGTATTATTAGGTTAGAACCTGATTCATTCCATTTTAGGAGACTGAGATGGGACTAAGCCCTACGGGTAGAGAGGTTGAGCCGTGCATCCCTCTCATTTCCCATTCTCTTTGAACCAAGTGCAGTATGGATCTGCTTCAGATTGGGTATCTTTGCGTAAAGTAGGATGTCCAAAACTAGATGCTTGAATGCTATCAGGAGACCTTGGCCCCTGGGAACACATATTTCAGGTCGATCTTAGTGGGTTTGACTGCGAACGTTCCGTTGCAAGGTGGACTCCGGGGCGACAAACCCCGAAATATTCCATGGGAGTGTTGGGCAGCCACACTTAGATTCTTTTCTCGATGGACTGCTAAAACATGCTTGGACAACCGATAGGCAGGCACATTACAGAGGCCATTGGCCTCGCAAATTTACTCAAACTACTCTATGAAGTTGTATGAGTCATTATCCGACTCTGACTCGTATTTTTTTAACTACTTAGTGACTGTGGGGATCTCCGACTAGCTCTTGGAGCCTTGGTTGAATCCTAGCCCTATGAGCAACAGGTTGCTAGGGCTATCGCACTCTGCTTTGAGGTCATATTGTCTATGAGCCGCTTTGAGAAGATCACTTAGCGTCAAGTCCTCTTCTAGTGCTCTCTCTCTTTCTGCATTAGGTCCCATCAATTTCCTATTGGCTAGAGCTAACATGCATTGGACTCCCCACATTTCTATGTCTTGATGTAGCTTCCTCACCCACTACTCATGGTTGTACACTATTATGCGATGTAGTGCTTGTCGTGCTAATCTCCTCTCCTCCTTGAGGCCTACTATGATGTCCTTGGCCAGTCTACCATGGTGCTCCATCCTAGTTTACAAGTCATATTTATTAACCATATGTTGGATATTGACTGGGAAATCTCCCAAATTGAACTAATTGTCCTCATGGCTAAAGCTAGATCCTGACATATCGGTGACTTCTTGCTCCACTAGGCTGTCGATTAGGCTAATTAAGTCCACAATGATGTGTCTCCAATGGTGTCAGTTTGTCTATGCTCCTGAGCCTTCTAGTGTCTTGACTCTCTCTCGGTCCTACTTGTTGGGGTTCTTAATCACCTGTCTAAGACTGAGGATCATCTCCTATTAGTAGGTTTGATTCACTTTTTATGTCTTGGCGTGTTCCTTCTTATTGCAAATATCCCTCAACTTGTGTGCACTCAATATGTGCTTGGTGCTCTTTCTCATGCGTAGTGCGAAATTAAGATTTCAACTTGCACGTGCATTTCAAGTGTTAAAAACAGTGTAAGGTGTGAATACTAGATGAACAATTCATCTCTTACTCTCCCCTCATCCCGGTTTTGGCCAAGAAACATGGCTCTAAGTGCAATTTTGGCCACTTTCAAGGGTTGATTAGGGTCTCTACTACATCTCCTAGCTTGGTCAGAGTGTAATTAGGATTGGTCTGAGGATGTCAATTTTACCTAAATTCACATTTAGTCCAAGTGATCAGAATTGCTGAGGTTTAAATCCTAGAGCTTCAAGTCCCAAACACTCAGACGATTGAGCAGTCAGGCTTGGACAAGGGGTATTTGTCTGAGTGTCCAAGAGGTGGCCGTCCAATTTCTAGAATCGACTTGATGTCCGATGCCAAGTTGTCTTGTCTGAATGTTGTTGTCCGAGGTCGAGTTGTCAGAGTGGACACCTAGTGACTTGGACATCCAAGCCCTCTCAGCTGTCGGAGACTATGATCGACATCCAAATGGTGTGCAAAAAATGCCAAATGGCACAAAAAATGACTCTATTGTGTTTACAATGCATGCTAGTTAATGTTACAATGATTCTAGAACTATACAATAGGTAGTAGTAGGGATTCTGAATGTACCTGGTAAGGCCAAATGTGTCAAACCATGAATCATAGGCAATGTAACTTACAGCCTACAACTCTTTGCCTCTCTCTCATAAGCTCTCTCTCTCTCTCAGACTCTTTGAATGCAAATGAGCTCTCTATCTCTCTTTCTGACTTTTATATATGCCCTCATCCCTTTGGGCACTCATCCCCTTTTTACATGACTGGTCGTTTTAGCCAAGGTTTTCTTTCCTCATGCCTTTCCCCTTTTCACAGTTCTTTTTCCCATGCCCTTCTACGTTTACAATTTGCACAAGAGAGAGCTTGGTGCTCTTTTACAAAATGAATTACATTTGTGCCTTGTGCTTTCTTTGCTAGAATATTATGTGTACTCATTGTTGTGCACTTCCTACATTTTTTCTAAGCTTGCCTTCTTTTCCGCTTTTCTTGCCTGAGGCCATCTTCCATTTCCGACTTGGGCTTCCTTTGTCTTCCTTTTTGGGATGTATGGACGATAACACCACCACTACCATCAAAAGAAGAGACAACTAGAAACAAGAAGAATTGTGTCGATGCATAAGTATCACTATAAGAGAAGAGCCACCACCTCCATCGCAAGAAGAGACAACTAGAAAGAGGAAGAATTGCTACACAGAAGGGGCAGAGGACCATTGATAGAAAAGAGGAGCCACCAATGGTAGCAAGGCTAAGGCATGAACTTTCACTCACACCTAGCCATGTACCGATTCATGACTCTCTCTCTCTCTCTCTCTTCCAAGAATTGAATTATTATTCCCTATTAGCATTGAGATGGAGCGAAGTGGTGCATTGAGTAGAGAGAAAGAGAGTTTGGCCCGAGGGGGTGGGGGTTGTTAACACCTTTGCTTCTCTAATAGCAACCATGTTTGCAAGTGAAAGACTAGCTCACAACTTGTATACAATGAATTTGTTGACTCTCATTAATATTTAATATTCCTTGGCTATTAAGGTGCATTTAATTTTGGATTTTCTATGAGATCACCCCTCCATGCACAGTGTACAATGCATAGTACACACGCACACACATAAATACACATGGATTAGCACACGCCATCTACCAGACACCACCATGCATTAAACACTTGCCACACACTTGAGCACTCGTTGGGTCCCTCATTCCTCTTTCTTTTTTTTGCTTGATGCCCATCTTGTTCACAAGGACACTCATGGTGCCTAGAACATTAGCCCACTTGCATACCAACCGCATGTATTAGCCACTTGTACAATGCATAGTGCACACATGTATAGCATGAAACATTTTCAAAACACAAATTACGCTCTCAACCAAGAAACCTTTTCTTTTCAAGATAGTCAAGACGACACCATTAAGATAAACTTTCCAAGACAATGGATTGATCAAACAATAGAATCACAAAAGATTGAGCCAACAATGAGAAACATAGGACTTGAACCCATGACCTCGATTCATATGCTTGTAAAGTGGAAATGAGCTTTAGACTCCTACCCTAGCCAATCCCTCGGTATAGAAAACACCCCTATTTATGACTAGCTCAACCAAGTGATCTAGTTAGTCAATCAAGAAGTTCCATCCACAAGGTGTGTTGAAAGATTTGCCGATCAAAGTCATCGAGGTACAATTTTTTGTTGTTGTGCTACACGAGCTCAACAATGGGGTGTTGGATAGCCTCTTATTTATTCATGAGGTTTGATCCACAAAGTACATAAGCTATCTCTCACCTAGCCTCTCACACGTTCCACAAACACAATGATTTGCTTGTGGTGAACTTGCAAGGCACTCCATCACATCACAATTGTTGCTCATGGAAAACTCCATGATCCAAGCTAGTGCCCTTTAGTCTCCTCAATCCTCTTTAGCCTCCACATGCATGAGAGAAGCATGGATTTGGTAGAAAAGAGTGTGGAGAGGAGGTGAAGAGTTTCACTTGCTTGGTCCCTCACTCTCACTCTCAATTGCTCCCTCTCAATCTCTCACTCTCTTCCTCACACACACTCTCTCTCAATGGAAACAAGAAAGCAAGTACACCAAGTTGGCACACACATGAATAGCCCCTTCTACTCTTTTTCATGCTTTAAATATGCAAAGATTAGGGTTAGGTTTTTTCCATCCCCCTTGGTTATCTTTCCCTTTTTGTGGCCTTTTTTGAGCCATTCATGGCCTTATTTACATGTAAGTGAGGTCTAGCCTTGTTGAAGAATAAACTAAACATCGAACAATACTGCTACATATAATTTGCATGAGAGGGAGCTTGACACTCATAAAATAATAGCACCAAGGCTACAAAAATTGAATGACTTCTTCCAAAAATTGTAGAAAAATAACAAAAGTCTTTCAACATTTACAACAAAATTTATACACTCTATTTTTCTTTGGCTTTGCCTTGTCTGATTTTGTGTTTTGCTTAACTTTTATCCCCCCTTCTAGATGAGTGTCAATCCCATGGCACTTTCACCAACAAGGTGGAGCTATTGTTGGTGAGACGCTCTAGGATGACTGATGAGGAAAACGGCAAGGATCGATGGAGTGATGTGTGATGTTGGTGGGTGAAAATGAGGGATCGGGGACATGATGCTGCGTGGGATCAAGTGGGGTCACACATGCAAATATCACTTTTTTGTCTTTCTAACACTTACCCTAGTGGGAGTTGCGTTGATAGATAGAAATGCTAAGTGGTGCCATGCATGTTCGACATGTGGTTGTGATATTTCAGTTTTGAGACACGCACCTCATGTAGGAAGAGATATCCTCATAAAGGGAATGTGTTCTCACTTTCGATTTTGAGTCCCCAAGTGGAATTTTACGTGGCAGAGGGCATGTTTGCCATCTAGTAACTGAGGGGAAGCAAGGGGGTAGCTTAATAGAATAGGAAAAAAAGCAAAAACATGAGGAGTTTTTTAAAAAAATGAAGAGAGGGGGAGAAAGGTTCTACATAAGACAATTAGCGTATGTGAGAAAGAGAGAGAAGAATCTTGAAGTCTCTGAAGAGAAGGGATATATTTGATGCTCAAAAGAAGAACAACAAGTTTTTAGAAGAAAGAGGCCGTGCAACTAAAGTTATCGGAGTCATGGAGCATGATGGCAATATATTAAAGATGGGACTATTGAAGCCAATTGGCTTATGCGGGTTCTCAGTTTTTAGATGATGGCAATAAGAGTCTTCCTTTTGTCTTGCTTTCTTCTATTGATGCGTGGGGCACAGAGTATGCAGATATGTTCTGATGTATGGATATGAGTGAGAGACAGCAGAGGAATGTTCTTCGTCGTGTTGAGAGTGATGTATGTTAGTTTTTTGCGTGAGGCTTCTCATCAGGAGAGAAGAATGGAAGTAAAGAATCTCTACATCTAAAACTGGGTATGTGGCAGAGAATATGTATTATGGGTAGGTGTTGAATGCACAAACTCGAGTTAGTGCAAATTCGAAAGGATTTGCAGCCCAAAAAATAATGAATTAGAGCTCATAACATTCGAAGCTTCGTAAGTCTTCATCAATGCAAGATATGTTGAGATGTATCTGCTGTTATGTTGAAATGATAATCTGAAATCAAAGAAAGTGTCCTCCCATTTGCAAGTTTGTGCTTCTTAGAGCAAAGAAGTTATGTGTTTGCTATATAGAGCTGCAATGTATTTCTACAATGCTCTATCAGGCAATTTCTATGCTGCATGAGGCAACAGGTGAATTCAGAAGTATCTACACTACCAACTTAGTTTCCCATGAAAGTCATCATGATTATCCATTGTTATATCATTGTAAACTCTGTTTTTTGCAGTAATGGAATCTCTACAATAGTGAAATTCTTGTAGCAGCTGAATTGGTATGAAAATTTGCCGTATAAAGCTTTGGTTACCTGCATTTTTTGTTTGTATTTATGTGTGCTCTGAGAAAAGAACAAAAAGGATTTACAATTGATTTTGCACTGCTTGAGGTAACCACGCTTTGTGGGGCTGTTTCCACATGGGGCTACCATCCCTAAAAAATAGGAGTTGTGTGAATCTGAAAGATTGTGTTGTCAGAGTCTCAGTCATGGTTGTTTTCACATCAAGTTCTCTCTAAAAATGGTAAATTCTGAGCTTGAAGGTTTAAACTGCTTAAGTGTTGAGTTGAAGTCTTAGTGAGGAGTGAGTGACCAGGAATATTTGATCATATGTTCAATGGTGCTATCTCGTGGGTTTTGTTGAGGGGAGATCCTCGATCTTTATCTTGTGGTGTTGTCTTGGGGGTTGTTAGAGGCCAACTACCCAATTCACCAACCATAGATTGGTGCCCCTGCTCTGCGCTGAGGATCTCCCATGTTGAGGACCTCTTGCTGATCCTATCACTTGGAAAGTGTAATATTTGGAAACCAACCTATACACAAACTCAAGCATGGCGGCTTTTGGACATGAACCCTTCTTTGGTACTAAAAATGAGGATGCTAATCAATTTATCAAGAAATTGGAGTGGATGGCTTACCAAGATCGAAGGGACACTGATGCAGATAAGCTTTGAATGATCAATATGTTGCTTTGAAGGTTGTGTACGATTATGGTGGAACTCATTGAATGAAGAGACAAGGGCAAATTGGAATGAAGTAAAAGATGAGCTCCTTACAAGGTTTGCAGCTAAGCAAACTTATGAGAGTTTATGGAAATATTTGAAAATGATGTTTCAGGAGGGAAATGAGGAAGTGTCTAAATTTGCTACAAGATTTGAAGCAAAATGGATAGAAATTGCACAGATTATGGAGCAACCTCCGATTATGTTCTTGAAAAAGGACAAATTTGTTTCATTGCTCAAGCTTGAAATTAGAGAAAAGATTCTAATCAAAGACCCTGATACATATGAAGATGCAATCTAAATAGCCAAAGAACAGCAAAGGAAAATACAATTGAGATTGGATCAATCAAGAGGTATTGTTGTGCATGCATTTTTATGGCCTAATCAGGTTGACACTGTTCCAGGAAATGCAGGACAGCAAGGTGTGAATCTTCATGGGGCATGTGAAAGAGCAGAGAATGGAATTCAACAAGGCCATAGGAAACCTAATGATGATGTGACTGCAGGAACAATTGGCAAATCTAAATTTGAATATGAGCCTATTGTAGGCAAGGAAGCCTCAAATGCAACCTAGATTTAGAGGACCTCCAAGAAATAGATGGAAAAACTTTGAATGCTTTAATTGTAGGGAGAGAGGTCATATTTCTCCTGATTACCCTATTTTCAGCAAATCACAAAACATGTGGAAGCAACTGAGAACTAGTAAGTACTACAAACGTTTTTTGAATCAAGTATGACTTCCATCTTTTAACTACATATACGAGCCCCCATACCAACAATTCTTCTTCCATCCAAGCTTTTTCAATCACTCCAATGGATCTGCTTATATAAAACACAGGCCTCATATAAGACATCCCCTTTCCCTTCTGCATTAAAATGGCTCCCACTGCATTTTTCCCAACACTAATGCTAATGAAGAAAGTTTCATCCCAGTTTGGAGGCATAAGAACTGACAAAATGCTTAACTTTTCTTCAATATGCAAGAATGCATCCTCTTCAACTTGCATCCAAACTAAAGGATCCCTTTGAGTTGCCTTCTATAAAGGATATACATACTCAGCCAGTATATGGAATGATCTTGATAGATACCTCAACTTTTAAACAAAGCTCATCAATTCTTTTACAGTTTTTGGAGAATCCATAAGAAGTAAAGCCTCAACTTTACTAGGCTCCGGTGAAATACCATTAGCAAACACTTCATGACCCAAGAGTATCACTCTAGTTTATGCTATTTTACATTTATCAAGGTTCAGCTGACCGCCATCCTCATCAAGTCTACAGAAAAATTCATTAAGTTTTTGAGAGTGTAATGGCCTCGAGCTATACACAACAAAGTTGTCCATAAACACTAGCAAAGATTTTCCAATGAAAGGGGCAAATATCCTACTAACCCATCTTGAAAAGTTGGCGTATGCATTCATAAGACCAAAGGGCATTACTCTATAGCAAAAGCATCCCCAAGGGGTAATGAATGTTGTTTTCTTCTTATCTTCTTCTGTTATTCTGATGTGGAAATATCTAGAGTATCCATTGCACACACTATAAAATTCATGACCAGCCACTTGATCCAAGATCTCATCATGAAATGGAAGAGGATAGTAGTCCCTCTTAGTCTCTACATTAAGAGGCTTGAAATCAACACATACTCTCCACTTTCCATTCTTCTTTGGCCTGATTACAACAGGAGACACCCACTCTGCATCATCAATAGGGTAGATAAATCCTGCATTAAGCAACTTCTGAATTTCAGCTTTTACATTTTCCTGAATTGTACCAAGTCTCCTAAGTTTTTGAGCCATTGGTTTATACCCTTCTTTCAATTTGATATGGTGCACAATGCTGTTAGTACTCCTCAGTTGGTGATATTCTGTAGCAAACAGTTTTAGGTATTTCTAAAAAATTGCTAAATATTTATCTCTTTCATCATTAGTCAAGTCATTTGCCAACATATTCATAAGTTTGGGTAATCCAACATTCATTTCAGGTTACTGTCACATGTTTTTTGCATGAGGTGTGTACTTCCTACAGCAATATTTACAACTTTTTCCTCTCTTTTTGAACCTTGGATTGATGATCCGAAGAGGTCAACATCCCTAGACAGTAGGCTGGCTTCCCATTCTCTATCTTCCTCATCAAGGCTGGAATTTTCTAAATCACTAATTTCATCACCTCCAACATCACTTTCATGTCCATTTTGAATGACGGATCCTATTTTGATGTCAAAGATTGCCCTCTTATGAGCTAGCTTCTCTAGATAGAGTTCCAATTGACCTAGACCTCATACCAATCAGCCACCACGGCCGTCCCAAAATGAGAGGATATGCCCCAAGTTTTGTAGGCATAACATGGAAATCCAAACATGCTCTTTGGCCTCCAATGTTGATTTCCAAGTTCTCGATGACTCCCAAACATTTCACTTTTGACCTGTTTGCCATTTTAACCTTAAACAATGACTTTCGTGTCATTTTAAGATACATTTCAGCATTTCTTCTTTAGTGATTACGCAAACTTGTGCACCACCATCAACATAAACCTGGTTAATTTTCCTTCTGTATATCCATGCATCCATGACAAGTATAATGTCTTTTACATCTGATAGGTATACCACTCCAACATGCCCAATTCAGGTTTTTCCTTTCATGATGCTAACCAACCCATGCCATTGCCTCCTCAGAGATGAGTTCATCTGCAACAACAGATGACCATATGTAACATCAGCCTTCTTACCTTTTAAATCCTAGTTGCAAAAGGAGATGCTATGTTGGTGGTTAGACAAGTTCAAAATGTTTGGAAATTTTTTAAAATTTGGCATTTTGGCAGGGAGAACAATCATAGAGCTCATGAATTGATTGAAGATGCTCTTTCCTAGTAGATTGTTGCCAACATGATGGATAATCTTAGATATGAGGACAGGGAAACCCTTCACCTGATTGAAGAGTTTCTAAAAACTAGGGAGTTAAGGTCATTGGGTAATAAATACAAAAGGTATGCCATTGTCAGAAAGGCCAGGGCATATGTGCTCATAAATGATCAGTTGTACATGAAGGGGATTGATAATGTACTGAGTAGGGTGATGGATAGTTATGAGATTCTTGCTTTCTTATCTTCCTATCATGCGGAAGCATGTGGTGGTCATTTTGGTTTTGAGCTTACCAAAAGGAAAATTCTACTAGCAGGACTTACTTGGCCTAGTTTGAGCATTGATGTTGCTCATTGGTGTAAAAGTTGTCATGCTTGCCAGTCATATGCAAAAAGGGTACTCATTCCAGAACTTGCTAAAGCCAATGTTACCTATGGACCGCTTGAGAAGTGGGGTTTGGATTTTATTGGACCTTTGCCTAGTACAAAAATAGGAAAGTCTTACATCCTTACTACAGTTGATTATATGACCAAATGGCTTGAAGCTAAGGCTACAATGAATTGCAAGAAAGAGAATGTAACTTAGTTCCTCATGGAATACATATGCTGGAGATTTGGAATACCACTAGAAATAGTGATTGATCATGGTCATGGCTTCAAAAATAAGATATTGAGAGAATTAACAGGGAAACTAGACTTGAAACACAAATTTGCTACTCTTTATTACCCTCAGTGCAACAGACTAATGGAAGCATTCAATGGAACATTACAAAAGTCTCTCTTTAAGCTGGTGGAAGATTATCCTAAACATTGGGACAATTATCTACATCAAGCTTTGTGGACTTGTAGAACAATGCAGAAGACAAGTACAAGATTCACCCCTTTTCAATTAGTATATGGTCAAGATGCTTTATTACCTATGAATGTCATGTTCCCTACAATGGAGTTTGTAAGAAAGCATCAATTAGATAAAATAGGATTGGGAGTTGACAGAGGATTGAACTTGCATACCTTATAGTTGGATAAGCAACAAGCAATGGATTGTTATAAAAAATAGATTGTGAAGAGAAGGGAATGGTTTAATACATAGTTGAAGAAGAAGAATCTTGCTGAGGGAATGTTGGTTTATGAGATATCACACTAGCTTGGACTCCACTTTTCAAACCAAGTTTTGAGTTGGATGGGAAGGACCTTTCCTCATCAAGGAGAAGTTTGAAAATGGCACTTACTTGCTATAAGATTTAGATGGGACTGTTCACAACAATAGAATCAATGGGTTCCGTCTAAAGAAATATATTTGTAAAATCCTGTAAATAAAGGGGATGTAAGTAATGTACATACTATATGTAGAGTAGGTTGCTTCCAATGTATTGTTTGGGGAAGATTCAATTTTTTGAAATCTAGTGTTGATCATATGCTTGTAAATGATGGACATCATATTTAAAGTGTGCTTTGACACCTACTAAAGGTCTCTGTCAAGTTTGGTGCTGATCCAAGCAAGAACGTGAAAGTTATGGTCTTTGGAAGGTTGATGTCTAAAGTGGGCATGCAAAAATTTAGGATTGCAAGCTATGCAAAGCTATTTCAAGATAGCAGCTGAAAGAACTTTTCTCTAAGTTGTTTTGGAGAGTTCTACATTGAAAGAGAGCTACAACTTTCATTTTTGAAGCTTGGCGATCCAAGACCTAGTTAGAAATTTATGAGCTATTCTATGCAATACTCTATGAGGCAAATTTTCAAGAAAATAAGTTTGTCTTTGTTAGATGTTTTCAAAGCTTTTAATAAAGGTTTGTTCACACTTTGTATTCCAAACTAGGGGGGTGGCTAATCATGGTGGGTGAAAATGAGCAACTAGGGACATGATTCTGCATGGGGTCAAGTAGGATAACACATGCAAATATCATTTTTTGTCTTTCTAACACCTACCCATAGCGGGAGTGGGGTTCATAGGTGGAAATCCCAAGTGGTACCATGCATGTTCGACATGTGGTTGTGATATTTCAGTTTTGAGCCACACGCCTCATGTAGGAAGAGATATCCTCATACAAGGAACATGTTCTCGCTTCCGATTTTGAGTCCTCGAATGAAATTTTACGTGGCAGGGGGCATGTTTGCCATCTAGTAAAAACTGAGGGGAAGCAAGGGGGCAACTTGGTAGAATAGGGAAAAAAGTAAAAATGTGAGGAGTTTTTTTTATAAAAAGAAGAGAGGGGAAGAAGGGTTCTGCACAAGACAATTAGCGTATTAGAGAGAGAGAGAGAGAGAGAGAGAGAGAGAGAGAGAGAGAGAGAGAGAGAGAGAGAGAGAGAGAGAAGAATCTTGCGGTCTGAAGAGAAGGGAGAAATTTGATGCTTAGAAGAAGAACAACAAGTTTTTAGAAGAAAGAGGTCGTGCAGCTGAAGTTTTCGGAGTCATGGAGCATGATGGCAGTATATTAAAGATGGGGCTATTGAAGCCAATTAGGTGATGCAAGTTCTCAGTTTTCAAATTATGGCAATAAGAGCCTTCCTTTTGTCTTGTTTTCTTCTATTGTTGTGTGGGGCACAGAGTATGCAGATCTATTCTGATGTATGGATATGAGTGAGAGATAGCAGAGGGTTGTTCTTCGTCGTGTTGAGAGTGATGTATGTTAGTATTATGGGCAGGTGTTGAATGCACAGACTCGAGTTAATGGAAATTCAAAAGGATTTGCAGTCAGGAAAATGATGAATTAGAGCTCATAACATTCGAAGCTTCGTAACTCTTCATCAATGCAAGATATGAGGAGATATATCTACTGTTATGCTGAAATGATAATATGAAATCAAAGAAAGTGTCCTCCTATTTGCAAGTTTGTGTTTTTTGGAGCAAAGAAGTTATGTCTTTGCTATATAGATTAGTAGTGTTATTTTGCAATGCTCTATGAGGCAATTTCTATGTTGCATGAGGCAACAGGTGAATTCTAAAGCATCTACACCACCAACTTGGTTTCCCATGAAAGTCATCATGATTATCCATCGCTATATCAGTGTAAACTCTGTTTTGTTACAATAATGGAATGTCTACAATAGTGAAATGCTTGTAGCAACATAATTGGCATGAAAATTTATTGTATAAAGCTTTGGTTACTTGCATTTTTTGTTTATATTTATGTGTACTCTGAGAAAAGAAGAACAAAAAGGATTTACAACTAATTTTTCACTGCTTGAGGCTACCATCCCTTAAAAAATGGGAGTTGTGTGAATCTGAAAGATTGTGTTGTTAGTCTCAACCATGGTTGTTTTTGTATCAGTTTCTCTCTAAAAATGGTAAATTCTGAGCTTGAAGGTTTAAATTGCTTAAGTATTGAGTTGAAGTCTCGATGAGGAGTGAGTGATCAAGAATATTTGATCACATTTTCAATGGTGCTATCTTGTGGGTTTTGTTGAGGGGAGATCCTCGGTCTTTATCATGTGATGTTGTCTTGGGGGTTGTTAGAGGTCGACTACCCAATTCACCTACCAACTTGGTAGAAGATATGTGGGTGGCATGATAAAAGGAATTGAGAGCACTAGAGTTGGCTTGAAGAGGAGGGAAAGGCGATGGTCAATGATGAAGGTGTCATGATAGATGTGGACTATCGATGTTGGTGGTTTTTTAGGAGCCACATGGTACCTTTTTGTTGTGCCTAACTATTCGTGTAGTGGGTGCATGCTCATGCATAACCTACCACAGTCACTTTTTGTGGTAAAAAGATTGATCAAGTATAAAAGTAGTAATTAAATTGTATTTTATTATTTTTCAATGGATAAATATAGTGATTATTATTCCTTTTTCCAAATGGTAGCGCAGCAAGTCTATATTCCTCCAAATGTTCCACATATTCCTCACCCAACACTAATTGAAGAACCCCTCAATAGAACAAACTAGTATTCACTATGCAACAGAGGTTAATACCAGTTTGTTGCATAGTGAATACCAGTTGGATACTACATTAATCATATAGAAAACTAACTAAAAACATCACAATGAAGTGGGTAGACCCCCTGAATATCACAGTTTATCAAAATTCTTACCAAGCATAGGGAAGTAGGGATAGATACCTAAAACTAAAGGCAGAGAAGCATATCTAGGTCTATCAAAATGGTGATATACTATCATTAAGAATAATAATAAGACATGGAATACCTTTTATTGTCACCTTCGCCTTCAAGTAGTACTATTGTCCACATACTCCACAAATTGCTAGAAGACATGGTGGACAGATTGTAGTAGCTAGTGCTTTGTGTTTGTCAACTAGAGTTCTCCTTACCTAAAGCTTTTAGCTTTCTCATATTATCTATTACCTTTTCATTTATATTCTTTCCATATAGTTGTATCATCATACAGAGAAATGTAGTTCGTGATCTCATAGGTCATTTTTGCCCTTTGCATACATCGATACATCATCATCATCATCATCTCTCTCTCTCTCTCTCTCTCTCTCTCTCTCTCTCTCTCTCTCTCTCTCTCTCTCTCTCTCTCTCTCTCTCTCTCTCTCTCTCTCTCTCTCTCTCTCTCTCTCTCTCTCTCTCTCTCTCTCTCTCTCTCTCTCTCTGTGGAAGCACACAAGTGGGCAAGAGCTATGGCAGATGAAGCAAGAGAGAGAGAGAGAGAGAGAGAGAGAGAGAGAGAGAGAGAGAGAGAGAGAGAGAGAGAGAGAGAGAGAGAGCATATATGGAAAATCCAATAGTCACAATGTGTGGCTGGCCTCCCTTATTCAATAGTCACTAAAAAAATATAGAATAAAGTGGCAGTGATGGGTGCCCACACCACTTGCAGTGTATAGGTATGTAGTCATAGTGTAAGAAGTAAATATAGAGTGGCATAGACACAGGTGCCTTTATCCCCAACAACCTCCCAATTAAAGGAAAATGTGCCTCTCGTAAGGAGGGAACAAGAAAAAAGTAACAAAGTACAAATGTATATAAAGTATAACAATATGAGGATTAGATGTCATGTCATCCTATACCCATCATCTTTTTAAGAAAGTTAAAATATTCCACACGGAGAGACTTTTAGTGAGGAGATCTACAAGATTCTTGTCAATTGAAATCTTGACAAGTTCAATAGACTTGCCCTCTTTGCAACCTCCTTGATGAAGTGATAGTGCACCTTACACATGGAAGACTAAATTCTTAGCCTAACCATATAGCACTCATAGAATCCAAACGTAGTGTAGGATTATAACAAAAAATACCAAGATCAATGGCCTAACCATAGAGCCTTCTTGCAAGCCTCAATGGCTACAACATACTCTCCCTCAGTAAGTAGTAGATAAGGTTGTGCATTTCTATACCCTTGACATCCAACAACACCTCCAACAAAACTAAATACATACCTAGAGGTGGACATCCTAGACATACTACTATCTACATGTCTTGTATAGTCAGAGTTAGTGTAACCCAGGAGTGTAGTATCTTGACTACCAAATCAAATGTTCATATCTGTAGTGCCTTTTAGGTACCTCATGTTATCCTTCATGGCATCCCAATGTCATTGATTAGGTGTAGCCATATAGCATGCCACAATTCCCACTGCAAATGCTATGCCTGGATGAGTTGCTATCATGACATACATCAAACTGCCCACTACAGATGCATAAGGGATCTTGGCCATCTTGGCCTTCTGATCATTTGAATGGGGACAATCCATCTCACTAACCTTCACATGGTAAGGTAAAGAACAACCAATAAGCTTAACACCTTGCATATGAAAGTGCTCAAGACCTTCTGTATGTAGTTCTTCTATGATAAGTAAAGGAGTCCCTTAGAGTGATCATGTGTAATATGCATGCCAAGAATATGTGAGGAATGTCCCATGTTCTTCATCTCAAAGCTATTCTTGAGTTGACTTTTCAAGGCATCAACTCATCATGAGCTCTTCCAACAATCAATATATCAACCACATAAAGTACCAAGATAATAAGGCTACCATTATGAGACTTCTTGATGTAGAGATATTGATCCATATCACTATGTGTATATCCCTATGAATGCATGAAATTATCAAATGTGTGGCACTATTTCCTAGGTACCTACTTAAAGCCACAGAGGCTCTTTCTCAATGTGCACAGTAGGTATTCCCTGTCTTTTTTTCCAAATCCTTTAGTCTACTACATATAACTTTCATCATGAAGGTACCCATGTAAGAAAGTTTTCTTTACATCCATCTGATAAAGGTCCAAATCTAGCTGTGCCACCAAATCCAATACTAAGCATATGATAGACATTTTGACCACTTGAGAAAATACCTTATTAAATTCAATACCGTGCTCCTTTCTTAAAACCCTTTGCAATCAATTTGGACTTATATGCCTACTTGGGGTGTCTCGAGGTACTCTTCAACTTGTACACCCACTTACATGGCAAAGCACGCTTTTCACTAGGCAAGGGAACCCGACAACCAATAGCAATCACCTAATGCTTAATATCCTGCTCATCACAAAACTACTCAAATGCTACAGAGACATATTCATCCCCATTATCCGACCTTAGGTATTTGAGCCTATACCCAGACATGTTCTCAACAAGAGCAAGCCAATGCTGAAATGTAGCCAATACATTTGATTTTTGCTTTATGGGATATACCCATACCTTATGTGAATAATCATCAAAGAAAGTCACAAAGTACTCATGCCACTTAGTGATTGACAGGGTAGGAATCACATGTATCAAAATGAATAAGAGCTAGAGTCTTGCCCATGTGTATAATACTAGACTTCTTATGAGAACTATGTGTCTTCCTACCATAAAGAAAATGATCACATAAATCGAAACATTTGTAGTCAAGGGGTAGAAGTTACTGCAAACAAGAAAGCATTTTCATTCCTTTTAAGGACATGTTTCCAAGGTGACAATATCAGCCCACATCCAAAATTTGGTCAATAGACTTAGATACAAGCAAGGGATAGGGACTGCTAGACTTGGCACCTCGAGCAAAGGCAAGATTCCCACGGGTAATATTCCATGCAGAATCACCAAAAGATACATGATACCCTACATCATCCAACTATCTAGTAGAGAGTAGGCTTTTGGTCAAAGCTCGAACATGGCATACATCATGCAAAATAAAAGTGTTGCGTGAAGTAAACTACAATTTAACATCACTAATGCCAATAATATCCAATGCCAATCCCGAGTCTCACAGAACCTGTCATGCTACGACATGAATTAAACCAATCCTTATACAAGGATATATGAAAAGAAGCCCCCGATTTGAGCGGCCAACACTAAGAAAAAGTAGATGAGGCATCAGCCAACTTATTAACATCAAGAGAAGAATCTAGCAAGATGTAATCATCATCAAACTTAGGCTCCAAGGCATTTATCTCCTCGATTTACATGCTAGACGTACTAGAAACAATGCTATGATCATCAGACTTATCGTGAAATTTACCCTTGCCTTTCTCCTTGGACTTAACATCATGCATATTATAGCAATGTGGCCTAATGTGATTGTACTTCCTACAATAATGACATGTAAGAGAGGCCTTATGACCACGAGACTTATTGCGAGACTGCCCGCAAGACTAAGACCTCTGCGAATCTCTAACACAACAGTCATTACTACTCTTACCATCATGTCTATCCCTAACAGCCAATGCATGATGGGTATAGGCTACATCCACATTCTTTCTGTTTATCTCCTTGTGAGTAAGGCACCCTCAATATCTTGGAGTTTCAAACCATCCTTAGGCATATTAGTACACATGGCAATATATGGGAAGTTCCCCATGACTCACAAAGTGTTACAAACAAGAACAAGAGAGGAATATTATCCTTAAACTCAATGCCCTTCCAAGTCAACTAGTTAAAAATCGAGTGAAACTCATTCAGATGTGTCGGCACACTAGTCCCTTCCTTCATGCAAAGGTCTATGAACTGTTTTAACCAATATGTCTATGAAGCAAGACTTTGCTCTACATATCTTCTTCTATAACTGTCAAGGATTATCCTCAGGTACCACAACATTGAAATAAACATGTTTTGATAATGACAATATAATACTAGATTTGCATAGCTCATCCAACTCATCCCAAGTATCTTGATCAATGCATTCGGGCTTTACACTTTTCATTTTCAAAGGCCTAGCCTACTTCTTTTGAACCACTACCTATCATATTTGCGTCTTCCAATAGCTGAAGTTTGTGCCATCAAGCTTTTCAATATTAAAAATAGCACTACCATTCGAAGAATTGGCCATCATGATAGTATACCAATGTAAAATCCAAGAGAATGGGCTGGTGTAAATGACTACAAATCATCCCCCAAAACTCAACTAAAACAAAGGCAAAACATGAGGAAAGACCAATAGATTTGTCCACAAAAAACAAGTGATAGATTACCAAATTATAATGTCTACTCTCCAAAATAATGGTAAAAACTTTAATTATAGCAATGTTGAAATAAGAACAGTAGCATATATCAATCCAAATGTGGGAAAATAGCTAAGAAAGCAAGCATCCACTACTAGGGATATCCAAGTAGTAACCAGGTACAAAGAATATAATTAACAGTAACAAAGGATAGACCACAAGTACCAAAGACTATCAAATTAACTCAAAGTATTAGTAAGCCATACACTATACATCACTGACAAACTATTGATAGAGGATAGTGTCAATGTCCAAAGCATACAAAATCAAATCATCCCACAAGCAGAGGTAACTACATCCAATAGCATACAAGAGAGCATATATATGAACCAAGAGTCCCATTGTCTCAAAGAACCAAGCTCTACCAAGTAAGTACAAGAAACTCCCAGTAGAAGCATATCTAGAATCCAAAGAAAGCAAGCAAATCTCTAGACATATACATCAAAGCATCTGGCAAGTGCAAGCACATCACAAATATATCCAAGAGCATAAGTATCAAATGACGCTTCAATACCCATTATAAGTAAGCATAAAAGCTCAAAGAAACTAACCAAATCCCAAGTACATTAAATATAACTCAAATCCAAGTGCCAAAGCATGCCATAACCATATCTGGGCTTGTACATCAATGCTAGATATCACCATAGATGTGTAGCACACTTAAAATACCATATAACCACAATAAGCATTCAAATCATGGAGTTTACTATTGTATGGATGCTATCCAATCTATTATGATAGCAAAAAACCTCTACAAAATTGAGCTAATCAAGCTTTAAACAATCCAAATAGCATCCCAAAAGCATAACTATACCATCCATGCACCAAAATAGCATCCCCAAAGCTTCAAACATGCATTATGGAATTTATTGTTTGATGTCCAAATCAAAATTGTTCTATTCTATGTAAAATAGAGAACATAAAACTATGCATAATCTTTTCTGTGAGTGTCCAAATCTTTAGCTATTATCACACTTTGTTTTTAGCTACAAAATGCTTGAATCGGATACTGTACACAAAAGTTATGGCCAAAATATGATTGTGTTGTCAAGCTACCACAGTTGTCCATGACTTCTACATCATGCTCTGTATCCACTCAAAATAGATAAAGTGGTTGCTCCTCAACTCAACAAGCACTCAATAAGGCTCAGCTAACCCCTAGGAAGCTCCTCGACAAGGTAAGAGCAAGTGGCACAAGCTAAGAGAAGGAAAGACTCAATGCATACCCCGAGAGGAAGAAACAATGGCTATTATGAAACCTTGAGTTGAAGCTTTGAATCTGAGCTGAAGAAAAAGATGAAGAAGCTCCTTGAATGTTTGGCTTTGATACTAGTTAAAAGATAGAGCTTGAGTGGAAGCACACAAGAAGCGAAAGTAAGAGCAAAGCAAGAGCTATTGCGGATGGAACAAGAGAGAAAGAGAGAGAGACACCATATGTGGGAACTCAATAAAGAATAAAGTGACAATGATGAGTGCCTACCACCTATGGTGTATAGGTGTGCGATCATAATGTATGATTTAAATACAAGGTGGCACATGCACAAATGCCTTTACCCCCAACATCTCTCTCTCTCTCTCTCTCTCTCTCTCTCTCTCTCTCTCTCTCTCTCTCTCTCTCTCTCTCTCTCTCGGCATGTCATACATGATCATTGAATAAACATGTCACTTGATGAATGACAAAGGAAAAAAGCTCATTATGAGGCTGCATAGCTTGTAGTATAGGTATAAAGCCATAGCATTGCTGAGAAGAGGAAAAAGTAGGATCCGATCCACACAGATTATATCATATATAGATTGCATAATGAGTTCCCATAATTGTCTGTTACTAACCAATTTTCTAGTGCTTACATATGTGCATGCATTTGCAAACACCTAGCCCAAAGGAATGTGATGCTTATCACGATGGGTTACAACAACCTAGGTGACCTAATAAGGGCAATGGAAGAAGATTAGAGATGAGATAAATGAAAGTCTTGCAAGTGGAAGCAACAAAAAGAGGTAGTATGCACTCTTGTTAAAACAAGCTAAACATTACATTTTAGGAGTGGCAGTTGGAGGCCTCCTTCGAGACGAACTTTGTAAGTTATGCTTCAATAAGATTATTTATATTCTAGTTTTTTGATTCAATATACCATTTCCATTTTCTATCTATTCCATATGCTTCATATCACTTTTCTTACTCATCCAATTATCTTATATATACAAATTGAGGCACATAAAGATAAAGAAATATTGAAAAACATGTATCAATGCAAACCATATGAGTTATGATAATTTCATTTCTTATCAAATGAAATATTCATGCAACTAAATAGCATAAATGCTTTTTTTTGTATGTTTCTTCTTACTCACATTGTGAGTGACACCAAAAAAGTTCTTTTGTTTCCAAATATTAGGAGCAAATTTTCTTCTATGAGCATGGATTGGTGTATAAACATGTTTACATTTGCATCTATTTTAAACACTCAAAGTTACAGATAGTACAAGTGCTTGCATGCTAAATACGTCTTCCCTTCTGCATCACAATTCATAAAATCTCAACAATTACATGTGGGTTCTTTGCAATGTGCACATTGTAACACTCCTATATGACACTTGAGTTGGGTGTGTCTAGTTTAAAAACCTCATGTTTTCAGGCTTTCACCATTGTGTGGTCCTTCACAATTACATCTAAAGCCAATGTTGAATTTGTCATTTTTCCTACAGTCTATGAGCACGTTGCCAATATCTATGTGAGCCTTCATTAGTGTCCACTTTGTGTGATGCTTTATGTAAAGCAGACCCATCAATCTCCAATATGTTTATTTCTTCTACCTTTGCCATGGGCCACTAGCCATACTTGTGGGACTAGTGGCATGTGTTGAATGAAAGAACATATGTTCCATGCATGGTCCATACTATCATTGCAGAACCACATAAACTAATGCCATGTTCCATGGTGATTGCTAGAATCTTCTCATGAGTTGGACCATTCCATCACAACCCAAAATGAAGATGTGAGTGCCCCTAATGCCATGTTCAATGTTGATTGCTAGAATCTTCTCATGAGTTGGACCATTCCATCACACCCCAAAATGAAGGTGTGAGTGCCCCGTGTGTTGTGTTTCTAATTGGTTTCTTACATTTTCATTGTCAACCAACCTTGATATTGGACACGGCTATGTACTCGAATCCTTCTTATGGCCCACAGTGTGTCGTGTAGGTCAGTCTCTACCATCACTTCCTCTAAAGAAATTGGAGATAATGGCGTTGGTTGGGCTTGATAATGATGGGGCCCCAAAATTTAATATTCTTGTACCCTCTCTTCTAAGCTAATTTTGAGTTTTGTACTCTCGCTTATGAGGCATTTTTCCTTTTATGTTACTTTCCCACCACTCTTTTATTTTCTTACCATTGTTATGTTGTCACCCCTAAAATTAGGTGGTTGATGCATTTCTTTTCTAGCTATCACCTCCTTCACCATCCTTGCTACGGTTGGTGTAGGGCTACTCCCTCGTTGCAGTCGGCATAAAATATTCTCTACACTAGGTCCTACACCGTGAATTTTCATCCCAATGAATGCATGCCATTTTATGCTTTGTAATAAAGCATAAACCTATATCACTGACACATACATCATACAAGCTAATAGTCTCTTTGAAGCCCTCACATGCTAGCCATCTTGCATACACTAACTCTACCAAGTTTGTAATTGGCATATGAGCTATGTCCTCTACCACTTATACAAAATCAAAACAAATGTGCAATAGAGTTTGAGGAAAATATAGTAGCATATATTACTACCTACCATTAGGATAGAACTTACCCCATCAAATGTCATTTGTAGCATGGATATTTAAGATGCCACCAACTCAGCCGACAATCCATCACAAGAATATTATAATCCACAGCCTTCCTTGAGGGAAGACGAGCCTAAATGAACCAGTATTGTGTAGTTGCATCATCTCTTGTTGATGCACATCTCTACATGTGCCATAAATGCTTGTGTTCATCTTGCAAATTCCAATCTGCATAGTGCAAGGTGTGTACTTTATTCCCAATGAAACAATCAAGATCCTTCCCTTCCTCGCATTAAGCCATTATTGAATATCATGTGGGCTACCGTCCATTTTCCTTATCTACCATGAACCCTAAAAAATCAGATTTGAGGTGGTCGCACCACTCTATTAAGCTTTAAACAAAACAAGACATGCATATGTATATTATTCCTTCATCTCACATACATCCATAGTCATCAACTCTTGTACACTACAAAATATAATCACAATTTGAACTTCAAGGAATAATATAATGTATATGTTCATGTAGTGTTCACAGAATAAATTTGGAGTGATTACCTTGGGTCATACACACAAGCTACCATGGTGGTCCAATCATTTATTTGACATGCATGGTCAAATCATATCCAACTATTGCATAGGTCTCTAGCACCATTTCCTTGCATGGGATTCACTAGATCAACCCTTAACACGAGACCTATTGTTGACAATTTTGAAGTTGAAGTACCATTTATTATCATTAACAGCTTGACCAAGAAATAGGCTATCATGAATAAATCTATAAGCATGGCATTGTTTTAACTTCAAAAGATAAGAATCCATCCCTTGGTCACTGTCTATGTGTATTGTTGCACGAACCATATGTTTGACCCTACATGCTTGGAATAGTCAAGTTCAATGGTTGGGTTGTTTTTTCTATACTCTTTCATGACATTGGTATAAACTTGGTAGTTCAACAACTTGATTGGAAGCATATGTTACAAATTCTTTTAAACAATGGTTGGAGTTTTTCAAGCATTGATGAGAGTTTGGTGTCAATCCTGGGAACACCTTACTCACAAACTAGCATATTTATCCACAAGTCTTCTATCCATCGTCATTTGTAGGTACTAAGGGCCAACTACACTAAAGTATCTCAGCATTTCCTCTATAGCTCTTCAAAGCTCTTTCACATTGGCTCTACGAGTGCCTCTTTGCATCTCATGTTTATGCATGTCCTAATGGATCAACAATCTTGTCATTTTGATCCTTGATATTACAAAATATACTACACAGTCACACTTGGAGAGTGAAATGGGGAGTTGCTTGCAATAGAAGCAACCAAGGCTTCCCAGACCATTGGATGACATTCCAATAGTTGGTATGTTGGTATTAAGTCTCCCTACATGGCAAGAGTTGGGTGCTAATTCTTAGAACTTAGTAATAATAGGGTACAAAAAGGCAAGAGGCTATCTCATGGTTCTTTTAGAAACCTATCAAATGTAGCACTTGTCCATCCCACCTAGTTTAGTAATATAGTGACCTAATGGCCAAATAAGTATGTATTTGGGCAGTCTAGGTCTTTGAGACATTTACTTCCACACACTGTGCCTTGCAAGGTATGCCATCAATGTTGAGGTGGGATTTGTCCAATAATGGCTATCATAGTTCTACTCCATACCATCCATATGCCACATGTCTACTACATGGTGGAAGCTCATATGCCACATCACCATTGTACAAAACTAGGATTTCCTCCACCCTCTCTAGAAAACTCATAGTATGAAGCAAATGATGCAGGACTCAATAACACCCCTCGAAGACATTATGTACTCAACCACACTTGTGGTTTGAGTGCTTGCCTATGTCCCCATGCAATTCTCCTCTTTTACATCAAGTGTTATTGTACTAGTTTTGTTCTTGGTTTTCACCATGCAAGAGGTTGGTGAGCCTTGCACATTGATTGTTGCTCATCTCACATTGCCTATGAGATCTATGGTAGGTAATGTTTTCAATGTAATCCCCTTTCCTTTCTCCACAAGATAGTTACTTGAAACTAAAGTATCTAGAATACACACTTCGTCAACCTCCTCGTCACTCCTGCAATGGATTGACAAAGTTTGTATTCGGCAATTCATGTGGGTGATAGCAAGAATACATGCACCCTTTCCAATACAAATCTCCTCCTCTCTCAGCATTCAGAACTAGATCTTTGTATACCTCACCGTTGGTTTTGCAATTAGAGAGGATACAAAAATATGAACATCGTTGCTAGCTTCTGATGTTACATATATTGATGGATCCATTTGAAGTGTGATCTATGCATATAAATAGAGATAATTAGATAGATAGATAGACAGAGAGAGAGAGAGAGAAATCTACACAAAGAGATGTAAGTAGAGAGGGGAGGCTTTTGGAATACCTTGCCTTAGGATTTTGCATCCACAATAATGTTGAAGATTATAGGAGGGGATAGCCTTATATAACCACTTCAAGATAATGGAGCATCAAATGTGTTGAGAGATGAGAGAGAGATTGAGAAAGATAGGGAGAAAGGGTATTGGATTTATTTTTTGCCCAAAGATAGGGATGTTGATGACCCCCTTTTCATTGAAATTTTTCCCAACACCACCTCCTCCCCTCCTCTCTCTCCACCCCCTACCCTCCTCTCCTCTCTCACACTCTATGCACACTCACACACATAAAGAGTTATATATAAATTTATTATTAACATATAAAACTATAAATAATTTATTATCAAAACTATTGGTATATATATAACTTTCAATACATCAAATGAATATTTGTAGATGTTAACATAGAGTTTGACATGTCATTCAACAATGCATTTCAATACATCAAATGAATATTTGTAGATGTTAACATAGAGTTTGACATGTCATTCAACAATGCATATATCTGTGTGCATGCTATATGTTTTGTATTGGCTAGTGCCCTATATGGCTTGGTAGATACAATGTATTGCATGCACCCTATATGCATTGAATACATCTTATATGTATGTTAGTAATACTATGGTATATGTACTATACAAGTATTAATGTACTACTTTTATGACGATAATATAATTAATACTCATTTAGTATTAGTATAATTATTTTTTAACATCAATGTATAAATATATATAAACAAAAATATATCTATATATGTTGCTATTAATTATAATGCTCGTGATAATATACGTATGTGATAATGCATATATATTATAATATATAGTGATACATTAATATATATAGCACACATTACAAAGGATATTATTAATATATTATAATATGAATAATGCATTCTCTCTCTCTCTCTCTCTCTCTCTCTCTCTCTCTCTCTCTCTCTCTCTCTCTCTCTCTCTCTCTCTCTCTCTCTCTCTCTCTCTCTCTCTCTCTCTCTCTCTCTCTCTCTCTCTCTCTCTCTCTCTCTCTCTCTCTCTCTCTCTCTCTCTCTCTCTCTCTCGTGGAGCTCATTAAACAAGTTGTGGAGAACAAGCACCAACAAATCGAGATGGAACAAAAGATGTTAGACCATTTGCATGACACAAGTAGTCCACAATGCATTCTTGGAGATAGAGAGGTATGTGTCTTGTCAGGTCACAATATAATCATACTAGTTGCTTGCAATAATATTAAACATAGTTACTCATGGTTACTAAACTTACTAATTTTAATGTTTGTATTTGAAATGCAAATACATGTTATGCAAATACTAGCATACATGCACAAGATATCAACTCTAGAGGAGTCATTGCTCTAGAATCCATATAGATTATATGACATTGGATGACTATGTGCAAGATACAACAATGATATGACAATAGATGACAAGGTACTCACTGCAAGATACAATGAGAGCTTCCATGAGAGGTCAATATGAGATCCCTTGTTTTCAAACCAAGGGAGAAGAGCTTTTTAACTTTTGATCTATTGTTAGTACCTTAGTATTAATAATGCATGATGCAAGTGGCATGCAACAAGACATGGATTATGTGAGAACATTGTTGTAGTTAGCATAACCTTTCATCAATAGCATTATCTTCCCAAAGACAAGTCATATGCTTATATTACTCCGTTGAAAAGGGAGATTTTTAGGAGCAAAGGTGATACAAGTAGCTAAACTTCTTTAATGACAAAAGCTAATGGTACTCTTTTTTTTTCATCGTAATACATATGTGTTCTCACATTATCTATTCAATTATCCCTAAAATAAGGAAGCTTGTTGTCTTCAATGCATCAATAGCATTATCTTCCCAAAGACAAGCCATATGCTTATATAACTCCGTTGAATAGGGAGATTTTTAAGAGCAAAGGTGATACAAGTACCTAAACTTCTTTAATGACAAAAGCTAATGGTACTCATTTTTTTTCATAGTAATACATATGTGTTCTCACATTATCTATTCAATTATCCCTAAAATAAGAAAGCTTGTTGTCTTCAATGTAAATAGGGTGCTCTTATGTATAGATGACCTAAGAAAAGGGGGTCATCACCAATCAAACCCTTAGAGAGAGGTAGATATTGGTTCATCCTACAACTACGCCTCACAAAGTTTCTAGTGAATATTCATGCATTGTTCTATATTATCAAATGGAGCTTGATAAATGAGAACTTTAGTGAGCTACCATAATTTGACTTTCATTTCCATTTATTACCTAGCTTTTTCACAAAAAGGAGATCTTTTGAAAAAAAAAATACATAACATCTACGAGTAGTTTGCATTTGTTTGCATTTGGTCTCTCAGGACATCCAAAAGCCACCCTTGGTTACAAGGTGGTTCAACCAAGTTGCTACCCTCTTGCGTTTCTCCTCTTGGAGCTCAACATGCCTTCTTTATCTTGCCTTCTTTTTAGTGATATCAATAATCTCTTAAATAGCAACTCCATTTTCTATAGAATTTCCACCATTGTTGCCACATTGTTTTCATCTTTTACCTACTTGTTTCACACAAAAAGAGGATCTTTTGAAAAAGAAACAAATGGCATCTATGAGTAGTTCCACCAACTACCCTTGGTCAAATAGAGGCAATCCAACTGAGTTGCCCTCTTCACATTTGCCCCATTTGCTTATTGATAGCCATGTGCAAGGGGGAAATTCTTTTGATCTACTATCAAGGCCACATCAATGAACTCATGCTTGTTGACACTGCCAACTATCCATCTCTTGTATTGTTCGCTTGCTTTAGTCATGTTCCAATTGCCCATCAAGGCTACATTGAAGCCATCGATTATTTGTTGTAGTTCTTCCTAGGCAATGCTTGCTCTACTAAAGAATTAGGGGAATAAATAAAACAAATCTCCACTTCCTACCTATAGAGAAGCTATCTTGGTAAAACTTGTAGCCTTGGAATTGCATTTGAAAATCTACTCCTTACAAAGCTTCATTTCCTACAAGGCTACTATGAAAGACTTCCTTCTCTTGAGAAGTAACACACCTTTCTTGGTCATAGAGTATGTATGTCATCATCCCCATCAAGTGGAGCAAAGGCTTGCGAGTAAGTTCCTTAAGAGAAACATTTTCCTAACCTCTATTGCTTTTTTATTATGTTGCTACAATCGTAAAGGCTTACATGGATTTGGCTGCGCATTTTCTTTATTAATAGCAAGCTGAGTCTTGGAGGATTCCATGGTTTGTCCACCTACATAAGTTCATGCACTTTCGTTCTTCGATTTTGAACAAGAACTAGAGCCAACTACGTGTTCTACATTTGACCTTCCATAGTATTCTCTACTTTGTGTGATTTCTTCACTTTTTCTTCTTTTGCATCTCTTTAAGCAATCCTTTGCAAAGAGCACAAGGGCAAAAACTTGAAATCAATAATCACTTCAATGTCATTTGCAGCAAAGGCTTCCGATACATTAAATTCAAGCTTTCCTTCAATCCCACAATATGTACAACTTTGTTTTTCAATTGAGTATATGAGATTGCATCAATAGTCAATTGCATGATTTCCGATACATTAAATTCAAGCTTTCCTTCAATCCCACAATATGTACAACTTTGTTTTTCAATTGAGTATATGAGATTGCATCAATAGTCAATTGCATGATTGATAATCCACCCACGCTCAAGCACATGAGCCAACCACAACAAGAAAAATGTCTTTCCCACAATAGCAAGGCTTGGCTACAAAACATGTGCCAAAACCATCAAAAAAATGTGTGGGGGGAGAGGCAACAAGCACTCATAAAACTTGCTTACCCTAAATAATCATTCCTTTCTTCCTAACTTTGAATGTCTTCTGGTCCTCACACACTAGCTACTCAATGTCAAGGTCATCAAGATTAAACTCTCCCCCATTCCCCTCACTCTCTTTCCCCCCAACTCAAGGGAATGCTTGGGAGTCTTTCCACCCTTCCCCTCACTCTCCTCCCCTACAAAGCACCTACATAATCCAACTCCATGCCTTCTACACTTTGAAACTCTCCCCCATTCCCCTCACTCTCCTCCGCTATAGAGCATCCACATACGTTGTGCATTTTTGAAACTCTCCCCCATTCCCCTCACTCTCTTTCCCCCCAACTCAAGGGAATGCTTGGGAGTTTGCCCCCATTGCATGCATGCAAGAGAAGGGCTAACTGCATGGCAAGGTCATGGGCAATTAATGCCCACATTCGCCAACAAGTCCAAAAGCTCTTTTCGTTCAAACTTGCTCCAAATGTCCCACGATCTACCATGGAGACTCCCTCTTCAACATACTTGAAAAACCTTTGTCTTCCTCTACAATACAAAACTATCCTAGTATTGTTTTTAACAAGTGTTTCTTATATACAAGGGTAAATGTCTTACCCTAAGATATCAAAAAGAACAAGAGCCAAAGATTGGTTGGCTATGCTCTTGCCATATATGTCATATATGTAGGGAGGAAATAGAGAGATAAGTTTGTTGAGGTGAAAAATGCTTGTAACAAAGTATGTAAACAAATGAGAATCGATAAAATGCATTGAATGAAAAAAGAAAGTTAGCAAGGAAGACAAAATAAGACCATTGAAGACACCAAGTAAGACCAATGGTTCGTAAAGGATTAAGACCATCTAAGAGCAAAGATTGAAATCATCCTATTCAATTATAAATATGCTAAAAAAAGAAATGGAATATTCAAAATAGCTCAAGAAAAGAGTTCAAGTACTTTAAACTCAATTTTGAGCCAGTTACACAACGTCACATAATTGACTCGTTTGAAGGCACTTGGTGCCTATGTCATGCCTTTTGGCAGGACCAATAAATGCACGCACATGCACTGAAATGTAGGCACGTGGTGCCAAATTTCAATGTCTTGCCTTTTGGCAAGACCAAAAAAGCATGCTCGCCTACGGCATGGCCCATGCATAGGGTTACATGTCTTAATATAGAGCTTATCATGGACAAGACTATATGTGAAAGCAAGTTTTGACATACACTAAGGTCCCAAGCAAACACAAGGCAAAAAGTAAATCTCAAACCAAACCTTTGAGAAGCACACACAATGCAAGACCCCTCCACTATCCAACAGTTACTTGGGAGAATTGGAAGTCTTTCAAGTCAGGCAAGATACAAGTCATCTTGTATTAGGACAGCACCATGTCTGATGGCACAAATGCCTGTCTCTGAACAGGCATTCTCACCTTCAAGCCTCTCAACATTAGGACACCTGTTTTGCACTGAGGAGTTCTTTCCAACAGGCAGGAAAGACCAACTCCATTCCTTTGCATAGTGGGAAACCCAATATTTCTCCCAAGTGATCCTCCGAGACTGCAAAACAGTCCAAATGTCAAAACCTCAGGCTATCTAATAACCTGTTCTGCAGAACTGAAGGCTTGTCCAGAGTACATGGTATGCTTTTCAGGGTAGCACACACTTTTACCATCCAATTATCACAAACACCCAACTCTATTTGGCTACATGAGAAGACATGTTTGTTCACAAAGACTCACCTTCTCTCATGTTGGGAGAAGCTGCGGGGCAAAAGACTTGGAAGATTCTGCAATGCAAGGAAAGCCCAGTCAGTTAGCATACACAATCTGATGCATCAGAAACAGCTATATATTAGAAAGCTTTTAATGGACTGCCATCACTGCTTCTTCAAGTTTCCACCGTATCTTTGGTTATCAGCATATAAATAGCAAATATGAGAATCATCCTTGCCAATGCTCAATCTCCTTGCATGCCAACTACCGGTCTGACAAAAGCATTTCAGCAGAAAATTTAACCTAAAGAATTTAAAGAGCAACTAAGCATTCACCTTTAGGAAGGAGAAAAATGAAGATTGCTCTTCTCGTGGGCGCTTGTTAGATTGTTTGCCATTACCTACTGTCTTCTTAAGTACTTGCAATTGCAATGCTATTTCTTGCAGCAATCTCAACTCCTCATTTTCCTTCTTTAATGAGTCGATGGCATCATGCATGAAGTGCCTCTCCTCTTCAAGAACTCGCAGCCGTGTAGTCAATTGTTGTACCTCCTCAGAACAGGTATCCCTAGTCATCACAGAAGATTGCAGTGTGTCATTCTGATTCTTGCTCATACAAGCCATTCCAATATAGTGTGACCCATGATCTTCATGAATCTCAATGTCTACAGGCTTCTGTTTCTTATGAATACTAACCCCCAACTCCTGTGTAGCCCTCCTACCCATTGGTGATTCAGGCTTTTCCAAATCAAGATTCTGGCCCTGACATATTTGAGTTTTCCTCATGTCGCCTACTTCATACACATCATGAACTCCAATATCAACTGACACCACAGTGCAGGGAGTTTCAGAAGCTTGGAAATACTCCATGTTTGAAAATTTTGACCCAGAATTCAACTGCTCAGATTCTGCAGTCTTGTTGCATCGAATAATAGGGCTTTGCATGTCATCTGAACAGTCAAGTCGTTGAACTTTGGTTGGCCTTTCTGAGCTATTTCTTATTGTTACCAAAGATTCTACTGGAAAACAGCTTGGTGCCAAGACTCTCTCTCTTTGTGTGCTTCCATTTAGGACATCACAGTCAGGTCCACCCAGTCCCAGTAAAGCTCTTGGATTTACACTACCTTCATGTACATGAAGCTGTTCATCCATTCCGAACGTGTCAAGTCGGTGCTCAAGGTTCATTATGCGCTCCCAGAGAGAGTCAGCTGTATCATTCTTTGCAGATCCTGGATTGTCAACTCTGCTCTCTTGCAAGGTACTAGCAGCAGATCGAGAAGTCTTAGAGACAAATTTGGGGCTATCGAGACAAAAGTGCTTTCCCACTTCAGAACCAGTAAAGTTCTGCAGAGTCATATGAAGTTCTTTACAATTAGCCTCACCTCCAATCATGTCAACGTCATCCTTATTAGCACAAATAGGATGACTTTTATCCATGCATCTTGAAGAGTCAGGTCCATCGTATTCTTGAGATCCATCAACAGGTTTCTCTGCCTGATTGAAGAAGCTGACCAAATTGCTTCGTACACTACCAGAAATTAAATCTTTGAAATCTTTCCCGTTTCTCCTACTTACAAATCGTGAATCAGTGAGCTCTCTTTGCCTTTCTTTCACCAACATGATGTTTGAAATGCTAGGAAACTGTTCTGGGTCGGCAGAAGAGTTTGGCCAGGCTTTCAGACCTACATAGGAATGCATAGACTGCGCTTCTTCGAAGCCACAAATACCCATGTCCTCCAAAGTTTGCACATTACTGAAGTCTTGATAGGATCCTTCAATGCCAAGGAGTGTGTACCTGTATGTAGCAAGTTCACCCTCAAGTGCCAAAGTCTCTTCCTCTTTGTTGAGGAGCATTTCCTTCAAGAGAGCGATAGCTTCCTGATTATGAATCTCTCTCTCTTCTGCCATTCTTTTGAACTGCCTAGCTTCCATGATCACTGCAGCCTTCTCCTCCTGGAGACGCACAATCATCGCCATAGCTTCATTTGCAGCTGAGCTTGAGGCATTCCTTTCCTCTTCTAGCTCGGCCTGGAGAAGGCGAAAGGCTAGCTTTTCAGCTTCGAGGGCTTCTTGCAGCTTGAGATTGTCGCAGCTCTTGGCACTGTCAGAAGACAATGTCCGGCTACCCTGTTTCGATGCAACCGAAGACCGAATGTTGGTACTATCCTTGAGGCCTTTCTTCCATACATATCTGTCAGTGTGCCCTGTCTGGCAGTGCTTTCCCTGCCCAGCCTTAGGAGTATTCTCACATCGCACGGATGTATTTAGGGTTTGTGAGTGTACGGAGCCAGAGCTCTCATTCCCAAGCCAGTTCTCGCGATCTGAAAATTTCTGAGCATGGCCGGAGATGGGTGGAGGGATGTTACCGGACAGACTAGTGCGAGCCTGGCGCCGCTGTGCGACGATCTCCTGACCTGCGTCATGGACGGTGTCCGAGTGGCACTCGCCGGAACCCTTGGCGACGTGCCGTACGCGGCAGGGGGTGCCATCGCGGCTGGGGGCGGGGGCTTGGGTGCTGCAGGCAAGGTCGAACTTCCTCTTGGAAGGGCGCAACAGGCAGGAGGAGAACCTGTGGCGCGCCTCGAGGTGCTTGGAAGGGGGCTGGGGAACGAGAGAGGCTCCCCGGTCGGGGCGCCTGCCATACATCTCGTCCTGATGGAAGAAGGGAGGGCTGTTTACAAGGGGCAGGCAGCTGGGAGTCTGCGCATGGGGAGCGGATCTGCCATGAGAGAGAGAGGAGCTTGAGCTAGGCTATGGCACCTTCGGGAGGGGTAGAGGAGCTCTCATCATGGGGCCCTGCTGCCATGCCTAGAAGCATGGCATGGCATAGCAGTGGCGTTGGCATAACGGATCTCTTCCTTCACCCCCCAAAAACTGAATTTCGGTAGGTACCCCCAACGTGCAAACGGTCGACTACCCACCCCTTACCGGGAAACTGCAGTGTGAAAACGAGGGCTGAGGGTTCTTATCTCTTTTAAGAGCCCACACAAATGCATTTTTTAGAGATCTAAAATCATTTCTTTCTTTTTCTGATAATGTGAGCTCGCGCGCACAGAATGCTAGGCCGCTTTGCGACAGCTTCGCTGCGTCGAAGTGGCAAGTGAAGTTATCACACGGTAATTTCGTTTAACAATCCATTTGTCATATTTCTCTCTTATCTTTTTTCTCTCTCTCTCTCTCTTTCTCCCCCCCAAATTCCCTGTCTAATTTTCTCTCTCTTTCTTTGCCTTCTATTTTAGTTAATTTTTTTCCTCTCCTGGTTTTCTCTCTCTCTCTCTCTATTCTCCCCCCTCTCCTCTCTTTTCTTTCTCTCTCCCTCTCCTCTTTTTTCCTTTTTTTTCTTCTTCTCTTTCTCTTCATTCTTTTTTTTAAAAATTTATTTTCTCTCTCTCTCTTCCTCTCTCTCTCTCTCCTCTCTTTTCCTTTTCTCTTTCTCCTCTATTTTTTATTCTCTCTCTTTTTAAATTTCATCTTTTCTCTCTCTATAATTATCTCTACATGTTCTCTCTCTCTCTCTTCTTCTTCTTCTTTCACTTTCTTCTCCCTCCCAGTGTCTCTTAAAGTATGTAAATTTTATCTTTTCCTTATATATAATTCTCTCTTTATGTTTATATTCTCTCTCTTCTCCTCTCTCTCTCTCTCCCCTTTTCTTCTTCTCCCCTTTCTCCTAATTTTCCTTTTTTTATTTTCTCCCTCTCTCTCTTTTAAATTTTATCTTTTTATTCTCTTTTTCTCTCTTTTAAATTTTATATTCTCTCTCTCTCTCTTTCCCCCTCTCTCCTTCTCTCTCCCTTAAAAATATTTAAATTTTAAAAAGATTTTTCTTTTTTTTCTTTTTCCCCATCTCTCTTCCTCTTTTCCTCTCTCTTCTTCTTATTATTCTTCTTCTCTCTATCTCTCTCCCCCCTCTCCTCTCCTTTCCTTCTCTCTCCTCTTTTTTCTTTTTTTTCTTCTCTTTAAATTTTTTCCTTTTCTTGTTCTTTTAATTTTAATCTTTTCTCTCTCTATAATTCTCTCTATGTTCAAATTCTCTCTCTTCTTATTCTTATTTTCTCTCTCTTATTTTCTTCTCTCTGTCTCTGTCTCCCCTCTCTCCTCTTTTTTTCCTCTCCCTCTTAAATTTTATATTTTCTCTCTCTATAATTCTCTTTCTTTCTGTTCCTCTCTCTCCTCTTCTTTCTTTTTTGCTCTTTGTATATATATATATATATCTCTCTCCTTATTTTAATTAAACAAAAAGTTTACATTAAAAAGTTTAATCTTTGTAGGCCCTACATATGAGAGAGAGGGGGGGAGGGGGAGAAGAAAAATGTTTAATTAAAAAAAGACTATTCTCTTTCCTCTTTCTCCCCCTTCTCTCTCCGTCTTCTTCTTTTTATCCTTCTTCTTCTTCTTCTTCTTCTTCTTCTCTCTCTCTTTTATTCTATCTCCTTCTCAAAGTGTGTGAAAAACTATGTTCGAAAAAATTTAAATTTAAAAAAAATCAAATGTTTAATTTAAAATTTTTTAAATTAAAAATTTTGATCTAACTGAGAGAGAGAGAGAGAGAGAAACTTTTTATTTAAAAAGAAGTTTGATTTAATTAAAGGAGAGAGAGAGAGAGAGAGAGAGAGAACCTAGGGGCACACATGAGAGAGGGGGGAGGGGGGGAGGAAGAGAAAATGAGATATTACACGTGAAAAAGAGAGGAGGGGAGGGGGTTTTGATTAAAGAAAAGAGGTTTGGAAAAGAGGGTAGGTTCGAGAAGCCCTCTGGACGTTCAAACCTAGAGCTAAAATAATAGGAAGATAGAAATGGCATTCCTATTAGCAAATACTAGACGTTACGCACTTAAACCCTCCCCGTGCTTTGTTGTCATGTGGTTCGAAAGGCATCATATAAAAACTCAAGTGGATTGTGCTTGATATTCATTGCACCTCAGATATCATGAGCATACTGTATGGATGCATTCTTCTTCTTCTTCTTTTTAGAAAGGATTGAATTTGAAAGATCCTTCAAGGGTGAACCCAATGGATGCATTCATGTTGATAAAGCTCTCAAGTTTAAACCTATGATCTAAGGTCAAACCTTGAGCATGAAGAATAAGTGGAAGGGAATATTATTAGGAAATGGAGAATTTACTTTTAGAGAAAAAAAACAAAGCATAGATAGGGAGAGGAGGGACATCACAAATTTCAAGCTACCACAAAGGGAAAAAACGTGTTGATGCATGCACCTTCTAGGAGGATAAATCATGGAGTGCGTGCGAGAAGAGAGCTTTTTGAGCAAGCTTTCCTAGGAAAACCTCCAATTCTTGTTCCACATAGTCCACTTATTTCTTCTCTTCTCTTAGGCATATATCAAGCACTACTACTACTCCATTGCCACCACCATCTATGAGAGAAGGGAGTGTGAGGCTTGGGCCAACCCCATGTCTCCCCCCTCCTCCATATAGGCCATGGCTCATGGAGCAACCATCAATTTTTCCTCCTGGTGTGTAGGGTTCTCATTTTGAGTGAGGCAGTCTACTCCGAGTTCAAGTCGAAATGACTTTGTATGAGGAGAGGTGCTGCGTGCCTGTGAACCATGTTGCTTGTGTGGGTTTCCATGTGCAGACCCGTGGGACTAGGAGAGTAGCATCACACCATCACCTCCTTTATACCCACCTCCACCAATGTTGCCGCTACCACCTCCACCCACCCCACCCATGTTTCTCCCCCCATGTTAAACTACCTCAAGTACAATTCTCTCTCTCTCTCTCTCTATGTGCAATTTCCCCCTCTCTCCCTCTCTCTTTCCCATGTAGCAATCTGTGTGTGTGTGCGATTTCCTCTCTCTCTCTCTCTCTCTCTCTCTGTGCAATTTCCCCCTCTCTCACTCTCTCTTTTCCATGTAGCAATCTCTCTCTCTCTCTCTCTCTCTCTCTCTCTCTCTCTCTCTCTCTCTCTCTCTCATATAGATTCATGTTATGCATCCATTTTTTATAATCATGTTAACTTTGCAAGGTCAAGGGTTAGCATGAGATCCATTGTCTCCCATACTCTTAGTAGTTAAAATTTGGGTGATAAGATATATCACATTGTTGCTTGTTTAAGTGTGCACATGTGCTCATGCATGCATATAGATGTTCATATTCCTCTACACTCTTACCTGCATGTTTCGCAATTACATCTAATATATTAATACTTCAATTGTGCACACATGAGCAAAACTACAACACAAATATTTTCACTACATTCAATAGGGCATTATTATTTTCACGCATCTTATAGTAATGCAGTTGTGTGAAACCACATACACAATTTGCTTCACTTGCACATTCCTCTCTCTTTCTCATGTTCTCTCTTATTCTCATTTGATTACGCTTATAATAACCCTTGCAATTGCTAAACAATCTTTGTAAAGTGCAGCCATGTACATGTACACATGGAAAGGTGAGCACACATATATTGGTATGATAAAAAAGAGAGCTACATTACGATCAAATATTGTACAAGTTTGTGTAAACATATTACCTTTGCTCTTAGAAATCTTCCATCTTTGGCAAAGCAATACATGCATGTGAGTTATCTATTGGAATCTAGCGCTACTAATGCAAGGTCATGATATCCTACATTGCAATCTAATATGGTGTCCCCTTCTTTTGTGTACGTTTACAAAAACGAACTCCAAAAAGCCCTCCTACATTGTATGCTGCCTATATATAATAAGGTAATATTGATATAAGGGATTAGAAATCTGCTAAATACCTGTGCATAAGGCTCAATACCTTTGTCCCGACTTCATTTGTTAGTGTCCGTCCTCTGCAACCTACTTAATGAGCTCTACCATATGGAGTGTGTTGTGGCAATGAAAATTAGCATCTATGTGTCTTGAGCATGCAATTAGTCAAATGCATGGAATCTACTAACTCTGCATTAGTATGGGAGTTCCATGATGAAATTTCATCCCCCAATCTATGCATAGCACTATCTTTGGGGAGACAAACCACCATGATATCACATGTTGTGTTTATAGTTCCTTCATCAACCTCAACCATTTTGTGTTGGTTGACCTCCTCCAATGCCTGTACCAATCAAGACAATGCCTCACTTGACTGATCGCTTCATAAAGCATCTTTTATCTCGAATGGGTCAAAGAGAACAGTATTCCCACTCCACCTTTGCCATCACAATGGCTTGGGAGATAGTGTCTTGCGAGGGGGCTTCCACATGACTGTCAGTAGTGTGGCCCTCTATAAATAGACCTCACTATTCGCAACATATTTTCCTTTCTAAACGTTACTATCGATAATATTCTTTAGGCACATTTGTTCACCTGTGTATGTGGCTTACACACCCTCTAATGTTGTAGGTTCATAATCTCGAATTGTCTCTCCCTCTGCAAAAAGACAAATCATCCTCACTATGTGTAGTTGTCACATCCCTTGGCACTACTGGTTTATGTTCTTTAGAAGATCTCTTGCTCCCTGAGTTAATCATTCCCACAGGTTCATGTACCTCTATATATATATATATATATATTCCCTCACAATAGACCTCACCTAGAGCCCTTGTAGAATTGAGAAAATAACAATCAGTGTGGAAGCCTCACCACCTCCCCCAAACATTGTAAAAGACAAGACCATCCCAATCACACTTGATGTGGAAGGGGAGGGAACATGGCCATCCTCTTATGTTACAAGTGTTGTTGAGTACATAATCTCTTCAAGAGGGCAACACTGAGTCTTATGTTCATTATTTCAGAATACGAGTGTTCTAGAGAGAGTGGAGGAGATCCCAATTTTGTGTAATGGCAATGCGGTGTATGAGCTTCTGCCATTAGTACACGACATGAATCCTATGGAGGGTATGGAGCAAAAGTACAATAGCCGTTGCTAGACAAAGCCTACGTTGATATTGATGGCATTCCCTGATATCATTTGCCAAAGCAAATGCAAAGGAGAACTAGATTGTCCAAATAGGAATTACACTAGCCGTTCAATTTTTGGATCACCAAACTAGGTTGGCATGGACAAGTATAAGACCCTTCATTTGTAGTGTCTTTAAAAGCATTGTGGGATAGCATATCCTAGCTTTTGTACCCTATTACAAATAAGTTCTACGGATTAAGTCCTATATCATGCCATGCAAGGAAACTTAATACCAACATACCAGCTATTCTAAAGTCATTTGATGGTCTCAAAAGACTTGGATGCTTCTATTGCAAGTATCCCCCCATCGTCATCTCCAAAGTGTGGGTGTGTAGTGTATTATGTGATGTTAACAAGCACAATGTCCTAATTATTCATCCATCAGGGCACACATAATCATAAGGTGCAAAGAGGCATGTGTAGAGCAAATGTCAAAGAGGTGCGAAAGACTATAGAGGAAATGGTAAGAGACTTTAGCACTGTTGGACCTCGACACTTGCAAATGACTATGGCTAGAAGACTAGTGACAAGTGCCTTGGTTTACAAGCAAGATGTTCCCATGGTTGCTCCAACCTCCATACTTGCAAATGATTGTGACTAGAAGACTAGTGACAAGTTTCTTGGTTCACGAGCAAGGTGTTCCTATGTCTGACACTGAACTCTCAACAATGCTCAAGGAATTCCAACCACTTGCTCAGAGGAACATGTAACATATTTTCCATTCATGGAAACTAAGCATACTATAAATATCATAAAAAAGCCTTGCATATGATATTTAGTATTCCATGCATGTAGGTTCAAACAAATGGATAGATTTTTCCATGTTAGCCTATTTCTTGGGCAAGCTATGAGACAATGATATGCTTCAACCATGTGCATCATATTAATGATTGGACCACCATGGCAACACATTTGTATGACCCAATGTACTTTCTCTTACACAATTTTACCATCGCAATGTGAATGTAATTGGCAACCCAAAATTTGCATTTCCCATCCTCTCCCTATCCATGCTTTCTCTTTTTACCCCCAAACATTATGCCTCCCTTTTCTAATAATATCCCCCTTCCACTTATCCTTCATACTCAAGGTTTGACCTTAAATCATAAGTTCAAACTTGAGAGCTTTATCATCATGAATGGATCCATACTTATGATATGCCAAGCACAATCCTCTTAACTATTTATATTGTGCCTTCCAAACCACACAACATCCACCCCCTCTAAACCTACACATCCTCTGACATGTACCACATCTTTTATTCTTTAGCATGATCTATTTAATATCCAGTTGGATAACCATCTACATGATGAATTGAAGTATAGTTGGCTCCAATTTGATGATGGTGTGGGATTTATTATCTCAAACTTTCCGTGTGGCTACTTGGGTTGCTTTTCATGGCTTCTTCTCTTTTCCCTTTACAATGTTACATAGTCGTTTCTTCACAAGAAACTTGATCCTTGTCTGCCATGAGTAATATGCGTAGCCTTTGAACTTAGTAGTTCTACTTTCTCCAGTAGAAAACATGCTAGCTCATCTGTGGGAGCTTTTGCTCAACCGCCAAGACCCATGGACCGCTTATTGTTTCAAGCGTTCCAAACCAAGCACTAATGGCTACCTCTCACATAGCCGACGCACCATCCATATCTATGGGTGTAGTGAGCTTACCTGCATGCCGATCGAGTTACCTCCTCTCCCACGCACTCCGGTAGCTCCACGATCCAAGTGCAAGCTTCAAGCAAGCTCCATCCTCAAGCTCCACGCTCCAAGCTCCATCGCCGCGAGCAAGAGAAGAGAAGAGAAGAGAAGAGAAGAGAAGAGAAGAGAAGAGAAGAAGAGAGGAGAAGATGGAGAGCTTCTCCTCCTCGGTCCCTCACCCTCACACACTCACTCCCTCACACTCCCTCTCTCAAGCACAAGCTCAAGTAAGCAAGAAGAAGAAGAAAAAGAAGAGGAGGAGGAGACCCACTTTTGGCCACACACAAGAATGAGCTTCTCATTCACTTTTCAACTTTATATACAAAACCCTAAATCCCTTTTGGGCGGTCATCCCCTTATCCCCTTTTTTACATGGTCGACCGTGGCCTAGGCCCTTTTTCCCATTGTCCTTCTATCTTCCTAGCTTCCTTTCCACCACCTGTCTATATTTACAAATTACACGAGTGAGAGCCCAGCGCTCCTTAAATCAAATCACGATGTGCTTGCGCTCTTTTACAAGAGTATTGACTTGCGCTTTTCCTTGTGTGCCTTTTCCCTTATTTAGGACTTTTCTGTGCTTCTCGTGTTTCTAGATTTTTCTTGGCACGCTTTCGTCTTCCGTTTCACTTTGCATTGGCCTTTGTCTTCTACTTTAGCTTTTCCAGATTTTCCACCTTATTCGTCTGACGGTTAACATTACCCCCCTCCTAGATGAGTGCCAGTCCCATGGCACTCACCATCGTAGGTAGCAGGCTTTGGTATGCACTGAAGACGTGGGTGGAAGGGACATTGGTGGCTGCCGTGGAGGAGTGTTGGTGGTGGTGTGGAGGAAGGTCATTGGGGGCACGTTGGTGGCCTAGGTGACTGGTGGTAGGATTGTTGGAGTTGGTGGTAGGGCTGTTCTTTGTTGGGGATTGCACTAATGGCCAGCGCAAGTGTTTGTTTGTTGGGGATTTTGCACATGACGATTCTTGGTGGGCTTGTAGGACGATAAAGGATAAGAATTAAGAGCTAGGTGTCGACAAAGAGCAAACGACACTTTCGTTGGAGTCTTCAATACCTGCAATTGAAAACCTCTCATAGGTGGTCTCTCCCTAGGGGTAGTGCTAGTCTTCTCTATCGTGCACAAGACATAGTTCAATTAGTTTGGGAGACAGGTCGAACTCTAAGCAAGCTGAGAGTATTGTCATGCACTTGAGGACTTAAATTGTGTATATATTTTGGTGCAAATATTATGTGAGTGCTCGTGTATACTTAGATATTACGTAGTTAGAAGACCGCGGGCTGTTTTCTCGTAACAATGTGTGGATGAAGCAAAGTTGTCCATGTTGAGAAGAAGTACACGTGAAGGTGTATGAGACATCCTTTGCATTGTGACTGCACGACGTAGCATAATTGAACACAAGGACACCACACTGTTGATAGCTAGAAGCTATTGGGCTTTCTTGATGAGGACGGTGTACTTTTCATGGCCATTCGTGCAGTGCTTACCACGATTGATTGCAATGGTATTAAGGCAGAGTACAAGAGGGAATCGTGCAAATGGGTCAGGGTGACATGTCTAAACATAGGTGAGACAAGCTCCCTAGGTATGTCATGCCCTTGATGTGCTTTGAACAATTGTGGGTGATGCTAAAGGGCTAGGGGACTAGGGACGGAGCCAGCCGACCAAGGTCACTGGACATACCTAATTTAAGGACCCCTGGGTGGTGTGCTGTGATCATGGGTGCTTCTTATCTTTTTGTTCTTTTCTTTTCTTTTTTCTTTTTTTGTTTTTTTTCTTGTGCTTTTTTCTTTCTTTCTTTATCTTCTCTTTCTCCCTTTTTTTTTTTGGACTTGTCTGAGTACAACCATTGCAATATGTTGAGGCTATCAGCCTTTCAATGGGCTGGCAAATGTCAAGCTTCGAAGGCTCAGGAAATGGATAGTACAGTGATAATTGTGTCCTAACCTTGTTGTTAGAGAAGTAGTTGTTGAGATGGGGAGATACACTTGAGATATTGCAAACCTCTTTGCGACACGCGATGTCGGTACAATTGAGGTAACAATTGTTGTGAGCCATCTATAGAGCTTGACCCAGAAAGAGAGCGTAGCCCATGACTATGCTTTGGGCCATGCGATGTGGGCGGTCGGTAAGGGTGATATTCGCTTTCGGCAACGTGGCTTTGTCGCGGTTCTTTGTGGGGTCAGTGGTCTTGCGGTGACTTGGGCATTGAATACTTTTGCACAAAGACTTGTATCATCATGCATCCACTCGTCACTTCATGAGAGTATATGCAAGTCGCATGCATCAAGTACAACGAACAGATGCAATCATGTCAAGATATTACTTTATCAAAATCCTATGATACTGATTGGGATGCATATTCCAGTGCTTATTAAAGACATGGCATATATTAGCAATAGGTAAGGAAAGTGTATACAGGTAGGGAGCCTGCCCCTTTAACCATTTAAAGACAAAAAGTTATGGCAGGATGGCCTTTGTTAAGCTGCTTATATATCATAGGGGCTACTCTATTTACACGAGGCGGGGCGAGTTCGGGTGGTCGGGCAACTGAGGCTGTGCCGGTGAGGGGCTCCTGTGAGGCTGGGTGGGGAAGATGTCGGCTGGGACTCGGATGGTGTAGTCCCTAGCCACAACTGTTTCCAGAATGCTTTTGAACAATGCATCAAATTCTTGCCTGTCTCGAGCTGCCCTCTCCTCTTTCGAGCACCTGGTGCCTGAGCGTCTGGTGGGGGCCTGCACAACCAGTGTTGCCACGCCCCATGTGCTCCCTTTAGCTTCTATTCCCCTGGCCTAGGGATCTTTTGGCCTACGTCTGGGCCGGTGTCGCTTGCGGCCTCATTTCTTTGTATACCTTTTAAGGGTAGGTATGTAGCGTTCTGGCAGAGGCGCTTTTGCTACATGCTCCCTTCGACGATGGATAGTGTCCTTGCAAGCCAACTGCACTGGGTGCTCCATGTGGGCTACCGTAGGGGGACCTGCAAAATGCAAACCAAGGATTAGGCCTTGAGGCAGGATAAAATTATTCGCATGGAAGGGATTATACAGTGGGCTATCAAGCGCATATGATGAGGAGGGGAGAGGTGAGGCATGCAATGTTTGTTGTAGAGGGATGGCCCCCATGATGATGTTCATTTTGCCTCTAGCCATTAGTAGATCTTGGCTTATGCTAAGTTGTGTGGACTAGTTGTCATAGAGTGGGGTAGGGCTCATCCTCAAAAGGATTGACTAGAAAGGGGGAAAGGTGTATAGAAAGGGACGGTACCCTGTCTACACCATCAGAGTTATTGGTCAAGGCTTCCTATGGCGGTAATGGGGGTTGCATGCCCTTCACTTGGAGGTGGGAATGGTCACACGACTTCTAAATGTGTGATGAGAGGAGGACCTGAGGAGCTTAGCCTATCAAACCCAACTCTTCTCCCTGCACTTGACTATCATTGCTTGTGTGTGCTGATATTGTCTATACAGGGTCACACAAAAATCATTGTTTTATTATATACATATTTACGAATCCATGTCACTTCGCGAGGATAAAAACCAATTGTAGAACTCGGGATTGCACTAGAGTGTGGCACATGCATCTGGTACTCATGGTAGCCTTCTTAATAACATCAAGTATTTTGAAACGTCAAGTATCATGGTACCTTGTCCGAGTCTACTTGCAACATATAGCTCCTCCTCAGTGAGAACCTTATCAGCCAAAGAGTTCTCTTGTTTAGTTCCAGCTAAGTCCGTACCCTGAATGGTAGTCAGCACTCGAAAGGAAGTTGGTGCCACATAGGTTGGGTCTCTTTGAGACTGCCATTCGGCCAATCGCTCCTTTGAGACTGTCATGATCTGGGCTCCTAGTTCGGCCATTGCAATGCGGTTTTCAACCCAACATTGTTCAAATTGACTTCGACCCTTTGATTGTCGCTTTAGTTGCTCTATCTCTAAGAGATTTGGTTGGCAGAGCACAAAATTGAATGTTACAGTTAAGTGTAGTTCGTCGGCTTCCTTATCAGAGGTGAGTCACATGCGTTCATGTAGGAGCTTGTCATATTGCTCATCAAGATGTTCTTGCTCTTCCTAGGATAGGGGAAATGGCAAGTATTCTGCAAGTTGCTCCTTAGGGAATGCGCCCATGTCAGGACGTAGACTCGTGCGAACATTTTGAGCTTAGTATTCAACTCAGTTAAGCATTCTGCAACACTTCTATGTTCAACGAGGGCTTGCTCGGTTGCTATCTCATGCAAGGTTCTAGGAGTTTGCCTAGGCTTTAGCATAGCTAGGGGCTCAGGCCTAGATAAGCAAGATCGGTCAACTCTAGGATTGCTTATGCTCTTGGGGATTGTGCATTTTTCCAGAGGTTTTGCTACTATTTTGTCATGGTTCTCCTCGGATGTGGCCGGTATAGATTTGTCACCCTATTATGACAGTGTTGTATCCACTCTTGATTGGTCAATGTGAGCTCTATTGTCGGTGGATTGAGTATTGCAAGCAATCATTGATAGTAACGGTTGCTTTGATTTTTCAGAGCACACAGATGTGTCTGAGGTTTCACTGCTATTAGGAGAGATATCAAAAGGGTTCATTGGTGGATGGACTTGATGCTTTATTCCTTAGCTCTCCAACGCTCTTGGTCTTGATGTTCTTGGGGTCCACAACCACCTGTAACTGCTGTTGTTTTCGCTGTTTTCTCCTCTTTTTCTTGGTCAGTGAAGGTGCATCTCTCAACAACTTAGGACCTTGGACTAGGTCAATCGTTGATGTGCTTGGTTGGGCCTCAGCATTCTCTTTTTCTAGTGTGTCCTTATGGGACATAGCCGTGGCTTGCTAAATAGTCTCGCTAGGTTGTGAGGGTACAACTGCCTCCCTTTTTGGAGAGTTTAGCTCTTCCCTTCTGTTTAACTCCTCCAAATAGGCTTTAGGCGCTTTGGAAGTACTAGAGTTTTCAATGAAGTTGGTTGCGACACCTCCTCCATAGGTAAACTACTAAGGACACGTTCTGCAAGGGGTATTGCCACGGCCAAGGGTTGTGACTGCTGTGATCCCTGATTGGAAGTAGTAGCAACTAGTTCAGTGGACTTGCTACTATTGGTGGATTGCGGTGTCAAGTCCTTAGGTCGATTGGAAGTGGTCGTGTCTTTTGTTGCCCTTAGAGCATTCACTTGTGTAGATCGAGTATCAGTTGAGCTAGCCACGATGGATTGCACAGGCATATCCTTAGGTTGAGAGCTAAGGGTGGTGTCATGTCCTGCCTCTTGGACATTTCGAAGCTCTGATGTAGGTAGAGATTGGGCTTGAGTAGCTGCACTTGACGACTGTTGTGCTTCCTGTGTCCGTTTAAGGGAAGAGGGTGTAGGAGACTTGGGACTCCTAAGTGGCTTTGACACTAGTTGGGAGATTTGCTCGTGGCTGTTAGATGATTTTGCTATTTGCTTTGTTGAGCATTTAACCTTGCCATGAGTAATGTTGTGCCTATGATGCATGCTATCCTCTTGGGGAATCAAAGGCTCCTTGGGCACTAGTGGTTTTTGCGTATCCTCAATGATTACATCTGATATTTGCTTGTCAAGCACGCTAGGCTGAGGATCTACCCTCCGATTGGTCCCGTTTGGTTTCTTGATTTTGACCATGAGGGACTCGGTCACTCCATTGTTGTTGACTCGAGACTTGGTTTTTCGTTTAGATCTCCTCTTACACTTCTTTGCTCTTGATACAATCTTGTTGTTCGACCTCACTCACTGGTTCTTGTTGTTTGACCTGTGCTTGTATCAACTCTTCTCATAAGTTCTTGCTCTCGTCAACAGGCTTGACTGTTATGTCAGCACCTTGCTTGCCTTTCCCTCGAGGTTCGATGAGGTCACCCTTGCTAAAGGTTGTGACTATCCTCACACCCGGTAGTGTCAGGTGTATCCTCTGTGCTACATAGTCGGCCTTACACTTGGTCGCCCTTTTGAAGGGTCTTCCTAGGAGGGTTTCCTTCCCGTAATTAGCACTATTTGGAGGAACATGAAATAGGATAGGCAAGCTTTCAGTTTCAATTGTCGCAAGGATTTTGCACTTCCCTATGAGTGCTTGTGGGTGTCCCCCATAAGGGCTAAGAGTTGTATTAGTCGGTGTCAGCTCTGGTTGGCCTAGTAGGGTCCATGCCTCATAGATCAAGATATTGAAATTTGCTCCTTCATCAATTAGAGCATGGATGGTGTGCTCTCTTTTCGCGGTGAGTTTGACCCTAAGATAAGCAGGAGATACTATGTCTTCGTCTTTCGGGTCTTGGCTTGTAAATTTAAGCCTTCTGACAATTGCCCTTGAGTCCCCAACTGCACAACCAGATGTGGATTCTCCACTGGTGTCTTGGATCGTCAGTGCAGTGCTATTCAAGGAGCATCTATCGTCAAGACTGTCATATCTAGTCATCCTCGCTGTTGTAGCTTGATGTTGTTGATTTTCGCTTTGACTAGATGCAGTCCGAATGTAACAGGTATGTGTTTTTGCAGTGTGGCCTTTTTGCCCTTGTTGGCTAGATTGGCCCATTGAGGTTCTAGGGTCTCTGTTCGGGTATGGGCATTTGGTCGCTCTTTTGCAAGTGAGAATCCATGCTCATGTAGAGCCATTACTACACCAGGGTCCAATTTGGAGGACATGTCACGGTGCACGTTTTCTCTCCAACCTACTTGGGGGAGGTACGAAGGGGGCAGAGCCCCCACTGCAGGGGTGCGGGGGGGGGGGGGTAGTCCCCCCCGGCCGCCGCAGGGCCCTTATGGTAAATGCCATACGTGATTTGAAAGACCGTTTATAACCAAATTTTGAACTACTTGCTCTAAGTTTCAGCCCAGTGATCGATCTATGATATGGTTTCGGCTCTTTATGGTCTCTCGATCAATTTCACTGTCTTCATGTTAAAATTTGAAAAAATCTAAATTCGGCCCAACAGGTTCAAATTGTAGGGGCCGAGTGCCCGATTCGGCCCATTCAAGGGCCGAGTAGAAAGGGCCGAATGTAACTGATCCGAGTGGGGTTGTCTGAGGGCCGAATCTGGTGGGCCAAGTCAAGTGGGCCGAGGGTTGAATTTCGAAGTTGGTCCGAATGCTCAATTCGGACGGGCCCAGCGGTGGGTGCCCGAGTTGAGTGGGCCGAGGGCCAAATGGCCGAGCGGTCCGAGGGCCGATTCTGGGACTCGGCCCAGAATCACCGCCACTTGGACACACCGAGCGTGGCGCATTTTTGCCGATGCAACGATAAATCACCCGAATCACACGATTTAGGTCACAGCCTATCGCCCACACCTCCAGATCAAAGTTATGGATGGAGGGGAAGAGTTGTATATACTTGGAATAGCCAATAAACTCCAAAATGCAAATCGGCCACCAAATCAAACCCTCATGCCATGTTATGACAGTAAAAACCCTGATACTTGTTTTTCTTCTTTTTCTTTGTTTTTTCCTACCCTAATGCACCCAAATCACAAAGCAAAAAACTACCCTACTCCAACATGCTTTTCCAAATCCAAAAAACCAAAAACCTACTTGCTAAGGAGATTGAATACCTCTTCAAACTCCCTTGCTTCCTACCTATCTACCTCAAGCACCGGTTCGAAAAAAACCCTTACTTCGATGCTTGATTCGAAGCGTGCAAGTGCTCAAGGCTTGAATCCGTTGGTCCCGGAAACGGAACCAAAATGTGGGAGCTTTCGCTCAACTGCCAAGACCCACAGACCACTTATTATTTCAAGCGTTCCAAGCCAAGCACTAATGGCTACCTCACACATAGCCGACACGCCATCCATATCTAGGAGTGTAGTGAGCTTACCTCCATGCTGATCGAGTTAACTTCTCTCCGGCACACTTCGGTAGCTCCACGATCCAAGTGCAAGCTTCAAGCAAGCTCCATCCTCAAGCTCCACGATCCAAGTGCAAGCTTCAAGCAAGCTCCATCCTCAAGCTCCACGCTCCAAGCTCCATCGCCGCGAGCAAGACAAGAGAAGAGAAGAAGAGAGGAGAAGATGGAGAGCTTCTCCTCCTCGGTCCCTCACCCTCACACACTCACTCTCTCACACTCCCTCTCTCAAGCACAAGCTCAAGCAAGTAAGAAGAAGAAGAAGAAGAAGAAGAAGAAGAAGAAGAAGAGCGACCCACTTTTGGCTACACACAAGAATGAGCTTCTCATTCACTTTTCAACTTTATATACAAAACCCTAAATCCCTTTTGGGTGGTCATCCCCTTATCCCCTTTTTTACATGGCTGTTCGTGGCCTAGGCCCTTTTTCCAATTGTCCTTCTATCTTCCTAGCTTCCTTTCCACCGCCCGTCTATATTTACAAATTGCACGGGTGAGAGCCCGCTCCTTAAATCAAATCACGATGTGCTTGCGCTCTTTTACAAGAGTATTGACTTGCGCTTTTCCTTATGCGCCTTTTCCCTTATTTAGGACTTTTCTACGCTTCTCGTGTTTCTAGTTTTTTCTTGGCGCGCTTTCGTCTTCCATTTCACTTTGCCTTGGCCTTTGTCTTCTGCTTTAACTTTTCCAGATTTTCCACCTTATTCGTCTAACAGTTAACATCATCAAAGATGACTGAATGACACTGTGTTTATAAACATAAGAGTAGGATATGGGCTAAAAACCTATTTGAAGTTTCAAGAATACAGATGATAGTAATTGTGCATATTGAAAATGAAGTAGTTGTAGGGAAACTTAATATAGTGAATAGACAACTAGAGTAGAACTGAAAGGTGGGCATCACACCTTTACAATGATAGAGCAAGATATTTCAAGTGCAATAATGCTAGTATAGTAGCCCATTTTGAATGTAGTGAATAGAGCATGTAGATATTATTATGAGCATAATTAGGAGTATACCTTATAGAGAGAGACAAAAAGGAAAATAGCACTAGCAAATGAGCTAGCTATGCCCCAATTAGAGTAGCTCATAACTAAAAGTATTGAGATAATCTAAAGCAAAGATAGGTGTGGATCAACAATGGAGATAGGTGTAGTTATAGCATGGATCAACATCAAGGATAGATGCAATTTTAGTGTGTCCTTAGGCAAAATGACACCTATAGATCTTCATAGTTTTTTTGGTAGTAGAAATAAAGAGCTTAGCCATGATTTAGATACTAAAGAATATGTGCACTCTAGCCAACAATGATGAGCACAATAAACAATAGCAAGTTAGAAAACACAAATCAATAATTGCGAATAAAATAAAACACATGAGCTATAGATCTGAGACTTGAAGGTAGCATTAGGGACAACAACTTTAGTTATACCATTCACCTATAACAAAGGGCAGTATTAGTAATGGCAATCATAGTGTTCCCAGAAGGATGGTGCCAACAAAAATACATGACAACTCCATGTCAAAGAGAGAAGGATAGTGTATCTTCAATATTTTAGTATTCATAGCAAGAGCAACCCACATTGAGTGTTCAATTATTCCTAGGTAGTATGACTCTTGTGCAATCCCTCAAATCCATATCATGTGTTTGTAATTTTAATAAAAATAAGCATATGAATAGTAAAAGCTAGACCTGTTTGATTATGAATTGTCCATAATATTTGTATACAATTTCATATGCATCTATGGATCAATATCAACCTTGTTTTTATATGAGAATAGCCTTGCTCTTCTTTGTATATGTTCAACCCTATTTTATATCGATTCAAACCTTTATTTTAAGTATAAAGCATCCATGAGATGGAGATTTAAAGCAACCTTGCTCTATGCATCAAATCAACCCTATTATGCCTTTTTCAATTAGGGATAACAATGTATATCTATGTTAGAGTAGGTTAGGTCTATTCTTAAACATGATAATTCAGCCCTCTTTTATGATAATTTAGCCCGACTCTCTACGTCATAAAGATTTACCTTTTCAACCTTCAAAACAATTCATTTTCCTTGGTAGTTTGATTCTACCATTTTATGTGTCAAAGTAGCCCTCTTTATGATGCTTCGCATGTTTCGCATAGTTTTCCATGAATTAGCTTCAAAAGGTTCTTTAATAGGCATAAACAATTTAGTCCAATTCTTTCCTTATTTGTAACAATTCAAGCCTACTTTACAATAATCCTATTTTAAGAATTTAACTATAGAGCTGAATTTAAAGCGCAAAAGTGGCCCAAGATCCATAAAAGAGGCTTTTTTTGTGAAAAATGGAATAATCAAAAGCTGGAGTTTTCCTAGATGCATTCCAACACTGAGAATCCAATGCAAGTGTCTATTCGTCGACTGATATCGAAGTCCATTTGACCCCCCATTTAATGGCCGCAAGGTTTGGCATTATGAAGCAACTACCTGATATTTGGAAGCCGGAAAGCAAGTGATGGATGCAAAGGTAATAGATTTCGATGCCAAAAAGTCACCCATCTAGTCGCATCACAAATTCGAGGTCATTTACCCCTTCGTCCAGACCGAAACCACTTGTGGGATAGTGTGAACATGTTTTTTTAAGATTAAAGTGGCTAATGTTGACTTAAAGAATAAACTAAACAAGAAAACTATCTCTTTTTTTGCCAAATTTGGAAGTTTGCAACTGTTGGAATAATCCTCCCTTCTCCTAGGGTTGAGATGTTGCAATTCCATGCTTGAATTGTTCCACACTGCGTGCAATTTGGCGCATTGAATGAAAAGATAGAAATTCAGTCTTTCTCTTGCCATAAATGTGGTTCATATGGGCTCAGGGGATGAGGGGGAATGGGTGGCGGTTCATGACAAGATGCGAGGCATGGATCAAGGAAACACAAAGGAGACATCAACGGTTATAAAAGAGTGTCAGCGTCTTCCTGTTTTCGAAATACGATGCATGCATATGTGGATTATAGCATAAGCAATCCTTATATTAAATTTTATGATGAATCTTTCGTTCTTATGATGGAAAATGATTGGAAATGGTTGGATATGCTTGAGTATGTCTAAAATCATAGAATAATCAGTAATTTCGAGTAATTCACGTAATGGAAATCAAAACCATATAACCTATAATGTGAGATTTAGTAGAAAAATGATAATTTCATGGATTTTTATGGTTCAAATGGTGTTTCTATGGAGTTTAATTGAAAATAATGCTAAATCACAATCCACATAGGCATCATAAATCTAAAAACAAAAAAAATCAACAAGTAATATTTAAAAATAGAATAAATTTAGCTTTTTTAATGAAAAAATTAGTTTAAGGGTGAGAAAATTTATTGAAAATTAGGGAAAGGTTCATGAGTGTATAATGGCTGTAGAGCATCAGGTTTGCCTTAATCTATATCCATTTGTGTGTTGAGAGTGTTTTTATGAGAAAAATATCGTGAAACATAGGAACACCCTACATAATAATAAACACATAAAGAAGCTAAAATGTCAAGAATTTTACATAGAAATATAAGTGTTTGAGCATTGAAATGAAACATATAGGGTTCGTTTAATATTTTTAAATGAACAATAGCACAGATTGGTTCAATATTGTTTTTAAGAAACACAACACTAAGTTAGAAAGGAAATCATTGAAATAACGTTTTTCACACGACACGTTGGCTGATTTGTGGCTAATTGGTTTGAGCACTATATGGCATTGCACCTTGCATTTGCATTCTTATACATGGTATCAAGAAACATAAAGTATCTTGGATGCATTGCAATCGGTTACTAAAATTATTGACTAACAATGAGAGTCAACTAGGGGTTGCTCTCTCTATGTGTGTAAATCGAGGTGTTAGTCACTTGTATGTGTGATATACTCCCTCTGTCAGAGTTGGGAAGGGGAAAATTAATTGGATTACAAATCGATACAAACACATGATTTAGCTAGATCGGTGTATAGCATCCAAACGCTCCTAGTTGCGAGGCCATGAGGGTGGTTTGGTAAGCATAGGAGGCCCAACTAGCGCCCTAGAGCCAATGTCAGGCCCATTTTTTGTCTTGACATATTTTAATGCTCTAAAATCCTTCTCTTTTTTCCTAAAGAGCAACCATGTTATGCTACACAATAGCCTCCTATTGTTTATGCATGCAATCCATGATTTGGGAAAGGACAAGAAGCAAGATTTTTGAGTGAGCTTTATGGGCAACCTCTCTAATCTTGTTCCACATAGTTCACTTTTTCCACCCTTAGGTATTTCCACCTCTAGTTCCACTTCTATCACCACCACCATCACTAATAAAGCTACTATTGCCTTAAGAACCACCATCACCACCTCCTCCATCACTGCTACCTCCACTCTCTCTCTCTCTCTCTCTCTCTCTCTCTCTCTCTATATATATATATATATATATATATATATATATCGTTTGCATAATGGGAACACTCGTGTGGCCACTTAGAATTGATAGAACTTTTGTTGCAATGGATTGATAGCTCTCTCCCTACCCCCCCCACCCCCCCCACCCCCCTCACTCACTCACTCTTCCCCCACCCCCCCCTCCCCTTGCTCGCCCCCCGATTTCAATCCAATACAATTCGTGCAAGCAATCTAGATGTACATAAATATTGCTTTGACTTCTAGTAGGTGTGCTATTTGTTCCACAATTGAGAGAGAGAAGTCACCAAAAGCTTGTCAAAATTTTGACCTCAGCTAACCAAGTAAGCTATGACTGTATTTTCTCAACAAAATAAAATGCATTTGTGCTAAGATGTAGTATAGTTGTTGCTTTGCTAGTTACACTATGGGCGTTGCTGAAAAAGTCATTTTGCTTCCAAATACAAGGTGCAAGTTCTCTTCTATAAGCAGGGGTTGGTGTATAAACATGTTTACATTTGCATCCATTCCAAATACTCAAAGATACATAAAGTACAAGTGCATGCATGCCAAATATGCTTTCCCTTCTACTACACAGTCCATGAAATCCCAATCATTACATGTTGGGTTCTTTGCAATGTGCACATCATAATACTCTTGCAAGACACTTGAGTTAGGTGTCTCTAGTTTGAAAAGCTCATGCTTCAAGGGCTTTACCACTGTGTGGCTCTTCATAGTTGCATCTAGAGCTAATGGCAAATCTATCCTTTTTGCTGCAGCTTGTGAAATACCACTCTAATATATGTGTGAGCCCTTGTCAATGTTCACTTGTTGTGCTAGCTTTTGTAAAACAAACCCACCACTCTCCACATGTGGATTTCTTTTGTAGTCAAATTTGTGCCTTGTGCCACTGGCCATACTTGTGGAACTCTGGGTGGTGCATGATGAATGAAAGAATACATGTTCCATGTATGGTCCACACTATCATTACAAAAGCACATAAATTGGCGTCGCATTCCATGTTGATTGCTAGTTTCTCCTCTTAAGTTGGACCACTCCATGATGCCCCAAAATGAAGGTGCAGGGACTCGTGCATTGTGTTTTTGATTGGTTTCTTGTATTTTCCTTGTCTAACTCCCAACCATCCTTGATATTGGACTAGGTTGGATGACCAAACATCTTTTCAAACTCTAAAATGTTCAATGCTTTTGTGCTTGTTATTACACATATAGAATAATGCTAAATATCCTTCTAATTCAAAAATAATAAGTTTTAAGGAAGTAGATGATTATGCAACATCCCTAAGTTTGCTACTACAAAGAAGTTTTTGGAAGGGTTGATCTAACACAAGTGCATTCGACTTTTTTTCTTCATGCAATAATATTATAAGCTCCTCCTGAGAATTGAAAGGTATATCTATAGTAGCTAAAGTACCTAAAATTGAAGAAACACCAAAGCTACAAAATAGTAGAGATATGTAAGATTCATAAAAATGAGTAGGCACATACCCAAAAACCAAGGTGGAGAAAAATGAAATATTCATGAAAAGGGCTAGGAACATACACAAACCCCTAGGTGGAGAAAGCTATACTTGCTAACACCCAAAGTCTAACCACCTAATACCAAGCTATCTATGAGCCTTAAATGGCCCCCAGATATTCCATCTATGAGATAGAAGAGTATGAGCATGTTAACCTAAGCATAAAAGTGTTAGCAACCAAGTCTTAAGATCCTACTTTTGGATTTTCCACATATCATATAGTGTGAACCATATGACATATGTAGGTAGTCTCTATGGTGCTAGTTTTAATATAGCTTTCCTTGATCTAACTAAGAACCTATATAGAAGACCCCTTAGCTAAAGTTGAAGTAAAGATATGCCATGCACACTCAATCGTGTTTGAGATGTAGTAGTCCTCTCTGCTTCCATCCTATCTTCTTTAGATATGAAATTACTTTTAGCAATCTTGTTAAAGAGTAGTCTAACCCTTTGGGTGCAATATTAAAGACTACCTTAAGGTAATTATAACCCCCAACTAATGTAATGAGCCATTAAGCCATTTCTTGTAGATCCTCCTAACCTTTCTTCTTGGTGGCAACATCCAACACAAGCTCTCAAACTTCTTAACTATTGCATAATTGATCCTAGCTTGTATAACGATGCCATTGTTATTGTTTGTCATTTTCAAAGTTGTTATAGTTAGTATATTAATAGTATGTATTATGATATGTTAATATTTTTTATAAATTATATGTAATGTATTATTATGTACATATCATATCAATGTATCTTATGTATATCACAATATATCATATGATATATATATTATTATTAGTATATTATATGTGTTTTAAAATGAGTATTATTATATATGTTTTAGATTATTTTATGTGTTGCCTACAAGCTCATGTTGTAGGCTAGAGAGATGTGTGTGTGTGTGTGTGTGTGTGTGTGTGTGTGTGTGTGTGTGTGTGTGTGTGTGTGTGTGTGTGTGTGTGTGTGTGTGTGTGTGTGTGTGTGTGTGTGTGTGTGTGTGTGTGTGTGTGTGTGTGTGTGTGTGTGTGTGTGTGTGTGTGTGTGTGTGTGTGTGTGTGTGTGTGTGTGTGTGTGTGTGTGTGTGTGTGTGTGTGTGTGTGTGTGTGTGTGTGTGTGTGTGTGTGTGTGTGTGTGTGTGTGTGTGTGTGTGTGTGTGTGTGTGTGTGTGTTACATGAAGCAAACCTTAGGATGTGAAATACCCTAATTGTTACTCAAACAAGTGCAAAAAACCAGCCATTCTCATAGTTCTTCGCATATAGAAGGGGGAGGGGGAGAATAAAAGTATACTATTGGAGGAAAGAATATATGGAAAAAAGAAGATATGAGAGATCAATTAAGTGTTAGGGAATGCATATCACACATACACACACATATGACATAATTGTAATATAAAGAATCTATTTTCAAAGCTTGACACTACATTACACATGTGGTTTCTTTTGATAGTCATTGCGTGATTTTAAGACAAGCCATAAAAACCAATTTATTGTGGGAGCAATAATATCAAAATATGATGCTTATGTGAGAACCCTCTTGCCATATGGAGTGTATCTTGGGACATGAAGTGTCCCAAACACACTAATGTGATGTCCAAAGGAATTTTTTGCTAGTATGGTGTAGATGTCAGGTCTCTAACTGTGAGAGTTTGGAAAGTAGAGAAAGAAAAGATGACAATGAGCACACTCATAATCCAAAAAAATAAAAAATCAAACCCCTTATATTTCTATTGATTTGAGTTACATATTTTAGCCATGAAACATGAACCATAAATCCAATATACCCAATATCCCAATCCATGAGTATCACTCATGAAAATTATATGTATAATATAATATATATACATGTCTTTAGTTCATTTTATCTTCCAATAAAAAGGTTTCCAAGCAATTTGCAAACATGCATGTCATCCTTTTCTCTGGCATTACAATCACCATTCACCTCCAAAGAGCTTTCCATAAATCTCACAATCTAGTTTCGAATATAGCAACCAATGCAACCAACTCCACCCTTTTTCTAAAAAAATCTCCTCCAAGATCAATAGCTCTAGCTCATGTTGACTTCCCCCCTTGAGTATTCAAAGACTGAGATTTTCCATATGTACTTGGTTTTGTTTATGCAATGTGTCCTAGAGAACATGCTTCAAAAAAATGTATGCCGTGCTTAATCAATCATGATTTGAATAGAGATGCAACATCGAATCCATGCTATGCACCCAAATAAGCGATGCTCCACAGAAAATTATGGATGCACTGTAAAAATAGTGCCTAGCCTATCTACATGTGCCCATGCGTCATGCAAAATGCAAACACAGTTCCTTGATTAGAATTAATCCTGAACCTCACCTCTCAACACTCAAGAAAAAAATTGAAAATGTACCTAGGAGAAAGGGCATAAGAAAAAACTTTGAAGACCCTCTGCCTTCCAAGCAATCAAGGGTATTGTCTCAAAATTCTTCATAGGAAATATTCATGGAGTAGTTCTTCACAACACCATTTGGGCTATAAGAAGGATTCGTGATACTTCTCGTCATTGTCGCGCATCTCTCTATGGCGATGTGTAAGGTAACACTCTCCACCATAAGATCTAGAAAAACTTGCTCTATCCTTCTATCCATGACAATGACACAGACCTCCTTAGTGGTGCCTTCCATTGTGATATACTCTTCAGTGGTATCAATCAAGGGACCTACATGGTTTGGTGGTTATAATTCATATTCAATGAAATATTTTCACTACAAGGACACAAGAAATGTCTTGGCTATAGTACTTCAAAACATCAAACCTTTTGGATGTGGAGAAACCAAATTAATTGGTGATGAGGACTTGGTCTCTCTTCAATGATATTAGATGTGTGCTTGCTCTTCTGTTTTCTTTTTTGGACAACCGCACTACTAGTATTAGTTTCTTGTGAATCCATCATAGTCTCTTTATTAGGAGACAACGAAGTACATTTTTTGGCCAAGAAGACGTCACAGGCAGTCCCTTCCTGGATGAAAAATAGTATATGGTACATTTGTAGCTTCCTTTTTTCACCCAAGAAGGGATTGCCGGCTATGCCTTCTTGTGGCGAGAAAAATTAGTACATATTGCATGCTCTCTCTCTCTCATCACTCTATAACTCTCTCGTTCCCTCTATTCTCGGACCTATGGATTTTTTTTTTTGACGAGAAGGGGTCGTTGACAGCCCCTTCTTGCGCGAAAAAAAAATCCCCACCCTCTGTTGCTCTCTTTTGTCCCCATGCTATCTATTCTTAGAACTATGGTTTGTTTTTTGCCAAGAAGAGGTCACGGCAACAGCCCCTTATTGAGAAAAAAAAAACACAAATCTAGTTGGGTGAAATGTACTCTTGCCAAAAATGGGTCATCGGGAAAAAAATTCATCTGATAAGGGGCTGTTGGCGACCCCTTTCTAGCGAGAAAAAATTACACATATCACATGCTCTCTCTCTTTGCTCCCCTCTCTCATAACTCTTTCTCCATTTTCTCAACTTATTAACTAATAATTACTTAATTAACTTTATGAGAAACAGAGATAATTTTTAGTAATTAGGTAATTAAATAATTACATAAATATTAGTTATTAATTATACTTCATTTACTAGTTACTAATTTTTAAATAATTACTAATTATAAACTAAATACTAGTTACTATTAATTATTAACTACATTTTAATTAACTATGAAATAATAAATTAATTAATACTTATTAATTATAAATTATTTTAAAACTAGTTATTATTTAAATTTTCACTAACTATTAATTAACTAATTAAATCAATTAACTAGCTAATTAAAGTAATTAACTCACAAAATATTAATTATTAATAGCTTAACTAATTGACCAATTAGTAACTAATAACTAAAACTAGTAAATTGATAGAAATTTCTTACTAATTATTAACTAGTTAATTAAATTAATTACCTAAATAATTAATATCAATTAACTAAAAGAATTATTAATTATCAACAAAATTAATTAACTAGTTAAATCAGTTAAGTAACAAAGTTTTCAATTATCGATATTTTTTTAAACAAAAACTAATTAACTAATGAACTAACTACTTTCTTACTAATTATTAAAATTAAATAAACTAACAAAAAGTTTTAACTAATTATTAACTAGATAATGAAATTATTTATGTAAGAAAATTATTCATTATTAACAAAATTAACAAGCTAAATAAATTTATTAACTAACAAAAATCTTAATTTTTAATAAAAATTTCAACTAATTAAATTAACTCATCAAATTCATTAATTAACAAATTAAAAGAATTATCTAATTTAATTTGAATAATTAATCTTAAAAAAACAAGTTCATTAATTTATGGATTAATTACATAGTTAAATTTTTAATTAACAAAATTAATTAATTAAATCTAACTAACTAAATTAAATTAACAGATTTTATTAATTAATTATCTAATTGAGTAGTTACTTTTTTAATTAACCAATTAATTAACTAATTGATTGATTATTAACAAAAAATAAATAATTAAATTGATTATCTAATTAATTTAAATTTAAGTAATTACAATTAACTAACTAAAATTTATTAACTAATCAATCAATTTCCTAATTAGTTAAGGCGAGGGAGTTTAAATTTTTTGCCCTTGTAAGGCGCCCCCTTATGGGGGCAATAAATTTTGATCCATCCTCCTCTCCACCTCTTTCTCTCTCTCTCTCTCTCTCTCTCTCTCTCTCTCTCTCTCTCTCTCTCTCTCTCTCTCTCTCTCTCTCTCTCTCTCTCTCTCTCTCCATTGCCCATGCATCATCTTGTTGCCACCGTCGCACTGCCTGTTGGCTCATGCAGAATCTAGTCGTTGTCACCCCGCCGATGCTGCCACCCCGAAGTCCGTTGACTCTCTCTCTCTCTCTCTCTCTCTCTCTCTCTCTCTCTCTCTCTCTCTCTCTCTCTCTCTCGCCTACATGCCATCTTACACACACACACAAAAACACATTTACTTTTTAAAATCGTTAATTACTTGAAATTAATAAAAACTCTAATTTTTAAAATAATAAATTACTTAAAATTAATAACTATTTAGTTAAAATTAATTAGTTAATAACTACTTAAAGTTAATTGGATAATAATTAATTAACTAACTAAATATTTAGTTAATTATCAATAAATATTTTAATAAAAACTAATTAACTAATGAACTCATTAATTTTTGATAATTATTTGATTTAAATCACTAATAAAAATTTTAACTAATTATTAACTAGATAATGAAATTATTAAGTAAGAAAACTATTCATTATTCACAAATTTAATAAGCTCAATAAATTAATTAACTAACAAAATAATTAAAGTAACTAATTTAATTAATTAACTAACTAACTAAGTAAATAGTTTAACTTTTTTAATTAACTAAAGGATTAAAGTAAATCAATTATTTATTATATTGATTATTAACAAAATTAATTAATTAATTAACTAACTAAGTAAATAATATATTAAGTAACAGACTAATTGAATTAATTAAGTAACTAATCATATTAAAATTAAATTTAACATACTAAATTAATTTATTTAATTAAATAATTAACTAACTAAATTACACTAACTAATTAAAATATTTAGCTTACTAACTTAAAATTAATTAACTAAATTAAATTTTTGTGGGTCAATTTTTTTGCCTCTCTCTCTCTCTCTCTCTCTCTCTCTCTCTCTCTCTCTCTCTCTCTCTCTCTCTCTCTCTCTCTCTCTCTCTCTCTCTCTCTCTCTCGTACCTAGTTGTGTCCGCGCTCCCAGCCACGCCACCCATCCCTGCCCTTGTGGTTGCCCGTGCCACCTAAAGTTGCCCTCTGTGTGTGTGTGTGTGTGCACGCGCACAAAAATGCATTTGCTTTTTGAAATTAATCAACTTCTTTTATTTAATTAGTTAATAGCTAATTAACAAATTAGTTAAATGGTTGATTAATTAGTTAATAACTACTTAAAATCAATGAGTTAATAAATATTTTGTTAATTAATAAAATTAATTATTAATTAGTTAAATAGCTATTTAGTTAAATAATTTGTTAGTAACTAATTAACTATTTGGTTAAATTTAATTAGTGAATAATTATTTAGATAAATAACTACTTAAATTAACTACTCAAATTAATAATATTTAGTTAACATGAACTATCAATCCATTGCAATTAAAGTTCTAAAAACATAGAGTGGCCGCACAAGCATTTGCATTATGAGAGAGAGAGAGAGAGAGAGAGAGAGAGAGAGGTATTTAGGATTTAAGAGAAGTGTTTGTTACAACACATGCCAAAATCCTATGTGAGACATTATTATACAATGTGGACTAATCGCATGCATGAGAGAGAGAAGGAGATAAACACGGAGAGTGAGTGAGTTTTATATATATATATAAGAGAGAGAGGTGTGGACCGCAGTGTACCATTTCGGGGTGATTGCATGAATATATCCACGCTACGTACTAGAGAGAGAATTATTTACATGAGATAGAGTGCTATTTGATCGAGTGTGCTAGAAAGAGAAAAAGAAAATATACATGTAGAGAGAGAAACTGAGAAATTGAGAATGAGAGATGAGAGAGAGAAAAAGAGAGGTACACAAAGTGAAGGTAGTGGTGGCGATCATGGAGGTGGTAAGGGTAGTGGTAGTGGTGGTGGAGGTGGTGGAAAAGATGGTGGTAGTGATGCTAGAGGTAGCCATGGTGGTGGTGGTGGCAACGGCGGCGGTGGTGGTGATGGTGGAAGCTGTGGTGGAGGTGGAAAAATCTAGGGGTGGAATAAGTGGGCTATGTGGAACAAGAAATGGAGGTTGCCTAGATAAGCTCACTTCTTGCCCTTTCCTTGTATATTAATGATTCATATGGTAGCATTAGTTACACTAACAGTTAAGTTTCATTAGGTATGAGTGTAAGACTTGGGACTGAGAAAATAAGTCTTAATGAGTTTAAAGTTTAGATATGTGAAAATATCTCTCCTAATTTCTCTAGTTTCAAGGGAATCTATGATGTGAATCAAATGATTTGACATAATTTGTGATACATTGCACATGAATGACACTTGGTTGTGCACATCGAGCTAAAATAGGATGGGTAGGATGAGTAGTGCATGTAGGAGTCATAATTTTAGACCCTAGGGGAGTCTCAAAGGATTAGATGGTTAGATTACCACTCTTGGGTTGCGTGGGCACTCCTTAGAATTGTGTGTGTGTGTGTTCAAAGCATGGTTGTCTTGGATCTATATGAGACTATGGTAGGTGGAGAACACTCCTATATTCTCCTCTAGTAGGCATCGTAACTCAAGCCCAACTCAAGGCACAATTATTGGAATCGAAGTCCCTCACATATCTACATGAGTTGTAATGTCATGCACAAGTTACAACAACCATTGAGAACATGCATCCCAATTAGAATCATTATATTAATATCAAGACTCCAACATAAATATTAACACACAAGGAGTAGGTTCCAACTCTTCATCTGTTAAGGTATTTTCTAATGGCCTTACCTCTTCTAGACATCCATACGGTGGCGATTCTCGAAGAGTTTGAAAGTTAGAGATGTTGAAAGATGCCTCCTCATTAGTATGGATCCCAAGGTATCTATGACAGAATTTGATGTAATTTGCGATACAATGTACATGAGTGGTGCATAGTTGTACATGTAGACCTAATCATATGGTGGACAAGATAGCTAGGTGTGGTGCATGGTTGTACATGTACACGTACTTGTATGGTGGACAAGCTAGTCCATGCATTCTAGTGGTCAATGGACATACTCTTGGATGGGCAATCCAAACCATACACAAAGTTTGGGGAAGTCTTAGGTGGCCAAACAATTAGTAATGCCAATGGGTTGGTGAATGCTTACTCAGATAGAGTGGGTTCCAATATAATATTCTTGGATCTATAAGAGGCTAGGGTTGTGTGAGAACACATCCTAAGCTTGCACATTTTTCTCACACACACATATAAAAGCAATTTTAAGCTTGGGAGAGGAGGCTATGTGGTGGTATTTATGCATGGTAGAGTACATGTAGCAATTGTGTCCATTCATCATTGAAATGTTTTCTACTCTCCTTCTTGTTATTGATATTTGCAAGCTTTACTTTGGATTTGATGTCGCAAGTAGCACGATTTTCAAACCAATACATTTGTCAAAATTGAAGAAATCTATGAAAGTTGATTGTTCACTTAGTTTTAGAATGGAAAAAACTAGATTTTGTGCAAAAAATGGTCTTTATTGTTGGTTTACGTTCCTCAAAAATTCATATTGCCACTCCTTCCTTCTTATTATATTTATGTGCACTTGCTTTCCTCAAGTTTTGGTAGTCTAGATCTTAGAAGACTTTTGGTCACATGTCCAAAGTTAGTAATTTGATGTGCAATACTAAATTTAGCCCCTTCTCTTTGCCCCAAAATTCAACATATGAGTAGCTAGTGAGCTGCCAAGACATCCATGTTCTATAGTTGTGGTGACCTCTAAATGCTTTAGCATTGAGTGGCTTTAGCCGAACATACATATACCATTGAGTAGAGAGTGAGCTGCATTCCAACTCTTCTGAAAGTCCATGATTAGAGGGAGAAATTGTTTCTCTATTCATGATTGTTGTAGTGGTTGACGAAGTTGCCATTGGGTTATCTATTGCACTATTCTTGTATTTAGCATATATGTTTTGCCAGAAATTGGAGATTTGACGTTGTTGGCAACTTCTACAATCAAGGATGCAATTGCTTTTTGCATTTGGAGTGAAGAGCATGCTTGCTTTTGCATCTCGACGACTGCTTATTTGTCGTCCATTTAGTTTAGAATTCATACAAGTTGATTATATGTATAAATCTTGCACTCATCTTAGGGGTGTTTAGTATAAAATTCATTAACTTTGTCCTTATCAACAGCATAGCCGAGATAATGACATTTGAGTGTGACTTAAAGGTATGTGAGCTATGCCTTGCTTCAATTTCTAATGAATGTTTGATTTTGAGAGTCATTATTTATTAGGGCTCCCTAAAATTTTAGTTAAAGTAGAGGTACATTCATCGATTCCCAAAATGTACACAGATGTTCTCATACCGGATTTGTCCACTTCAGCATTGATGGGTAGCATACAAAACGATCTTATTCCAAAGTGACTTCTCCCGAAACTAAGCAAAGGTGTAGCCATCTTGTTTGAAACATTTGAGATTCTCGAGCATGTCCACTTAGGAGTCCCCCTGGAGTTTGTGAGGAGTGGAGTGTCTGCGGTGTGAGGTTCCCTCTTTGAGCACATTGGGCTAGTAGGTATCTAGCTGCCCATCTTTCCTTGAGGAACTAAGGAGCCTAATGCGTCTATACATACCCCTTGAATCCTCACACTCTTCCCTTGAGTGGATTGTTCATGGATGCTATTGTTTGTCTCTTCCCTCGTCACCCTCTCCATGTTGGGATTCTTGGCTTCCATTATGCTATCAATGCAGGCTTTATGAGTTTCCACCTCCATCTATCCTCAAATGCTCAAGCCTCATACACCCTCTTCCGGTTTGCCCTATCGAGTTTTGCTCCAGCTGTCCAGCAGCGGTTGTGCCAGCAAAGACCGGTTGGCTGTGCGTGACCGGCGAATCCGGTAGCCTGACAAAGCGGATTTGCCGCGGTCTCTTGTGGCCGGTGGTCCACATGGCATGAGGCAGTTGGCTCACGCTGCAATAATACGCCCTAATTCGCCTTTCAATAATTGCACGTGGCTGTCGGCTGCTGCCTCGTATTTTATAGCTGGTTCATATGGGAGCCCTCTTCTTGCAACATCGGGGGCATTCCTAATATTTCCTATGCGGGCCCTCGTCATGGTCTTTTCCTCGCTTGGAGGTTTTTCATGCGGCTCTTCCCTCGCCTTTGTCTCCAACCATTCTGAGGGCCTTTTTCTTTCAAAGTTCTTTTGCACCAATGTATCCTTGGTTTATGCATGGATTATCCTAACCATGCCCCTAATTTCACCATTTTGAGGCATGTTCACCGTTCTCAATTGTTCTGAGCAATCTTGTATGGAGTTCCATCCTTTCCAAGCATGGAATAAGAGTGCTTGACTTCTTCACATACTTGTTGCTAGATTTGTCCTACAAACAAGGCATCTTCTACAAGCTTTTAATAGATCTTTGACAGACTCGATAAGTACATGTGGTCTTCTAGCTACTTTAGGAGGGATTATTCTTGTGTATAAGTGATGATTTGCACTTTATCCTTTAAGAAGAATCCCGAAAAGAGCTAGCTACCCAGGGCTATTGGAATGATGTGAGATCCTCAAGCATCTCCACTTGTGAGTTTGGGGACAAATGAGACTCGCATGTTTGAGTTGATCCTCTATTTTTTAGGCTATTGGAGAAGAATAGTGCAATGTTGAGTTTCTTTCCTAGCAAGGCACATACTTCCTAAGCACCAACATTACTTGATCTTCTTGTGACTCCTAGTAGGGCTATAAGGGGTGTTAAAATCCCTTGAAATTCCTAGGCATCTCCACTTTGAGCCCACTAGAGTCTAGAGGATATTATACTATCTTCGGCATAGCATTTCCCATTTGGGAAATTTGGGATAGTTGTTTAGCTACCCATCTTGGGTAACCAATGAGCCTCTTGCCAAGAAACCCGTACAAATATATACGAACATCCTTGTACTCTCATCCTTTCCATGTGCATAAATGTTCATTGGTGCAATTATTTGTTTCTCTTTGCTTCTGATCCTCTTTGTGTTTGGATTCCTAAATTCAATCACATCCGTATCAATTAGTCCAAAACTATTGGAAACATAAGCATTGACACTTTTGCTATATTTGTTCATTTTATCATCTTACAAAAGATTGGTCTTATAAATGGCACTCATATTGACTGGGCTTATGGAGCAAGAGGTTGAGATGTACCCAAGGGCGGGAGGGGGGGGATGTTTGGTAGCCTGGGGATTTATTATAGTTAATACCATTTAGATTTATCATAATTTCAAACTTAGTTGACATGTCTAGCTCACATTGAAGTGTCATGGTTTCAATCATAAGGATCACCATGAGGTTCTAATGACTTCTTGGTTTCTATCAGCAATCTAGTGCCCAGTAAAGAAGGGACACTTTGCAACTAATCAAGACTAGTCTCACACTTGGTTCAAAGACAGTGAGAGATGAGAAGCAGTTGAGCATCAACTCCTTTGCCATAGAATAATTTCACTCCATCCCCTTAAAATAGTGTTAGTTGAGTTGTATGACTCAACCCTAGGTAGTCAAGCGTTTTGCTCTTGTCCTATAAATTATGTTAGGAAAGCAACTATTCACTTGTTTCCCACCCAACACACCCATTTTTTAAAGATATCAAAAGTCCTACCATGTTGTGATGACAAACAAAAATACATTTCTTAATTATCCCATGACACTAGGCTCCTTGAATATCCTTTAGGCAAAACACAAAAGTAGTTGAAAATAATTTTTTCTAGCATAATTAGTTGAAGTAATTTCATGTGATTAGTGTAGCTACCCTCAAGTTTGAAACTAATATCCCATCATTGGACATTCCAATCCCATCCTAGGTTGCACCTTGAATCTTTTCTAGAATAAGGGTCTATCTAGTGCCCATGCACTATGCTCAATAAGGATTTCCTCTCTCATTATAGGATGGCATGGCTAACTCAATTAGAGCCCCGTTTGGCCCCATGCCACTATAGGATAGACCCTTCCTCTAATGGGGATAACCTCATCATCTTAGGTGTAGGTGTTCATACTTTAGGCCACCCAAGTCATAAGCTAAACTTAGCAAGATTCAAGGGGAGAGTACAATTCCAAAAATATTCTTGTTGATTTATATATTCAAAGTTCATGGTAGATTTTATGTACTCTTAGTGCATGCACACATATACAATGCATGTGGAGGCCACCCATCACTATCACTTTATTCTTTATTCTTTACCATGACAATAGAATAAGGGAAGGAAGGCCACACATCGTGACTATTGGAGTTCCCACATAGGGTCTTGCTCTCTCTTCTTGCTCCAACCTCCATAGCTCCTACTTCTTGCTTTTGGTTGTGCTCTCATTCTTGCTCACCCTTTCCACCTTTCAACTAATATTAGAGCAAACATTCAAGAAGATATTCTTCTTTAGTCAGGGAAAGAGAGCTTCAGCTAAGCTTCCATGATAGCCACACCTTTTTTCAATTGAGGTATGTATCATCTTTCTAACATTCCCAACTTGTCTCCCATCTCTAGGAGGATCTCCACTCAGTGTTGGAGCACCCTAAGGCATCAAGCATAGTAGGAGATTGACAAGGAGTAGGGTGTAATTTTAGGGATGCTCTATTGATCTTGCATTTGCTTAGCTACTCTAGCCTTTGCCTCTTGCTGCTTGTCCATTATTTGGGGGTTCATCCTAGTTGATTGGACTCCATTTCAAGCATCATTCTAGGTTGAGATGATTAGTTGTTGAGTTATTGTTGTGGATAGACCTACTATTCACAGTTTGGGACAGCAAACTCTTGACGATTTATACTTCCGTGATGCTCATGCATTGAAGATTCAATGTTGGGATGATATATTATGTGTGAGAAGGCTCTACGACGAATTGGATAGAACTTGCTTTGCTCAACCACACGAAATTTTATTGTTGTAATAGCTTGTGGATAACAAGCATACAACTTGAATGGTTATGCATTTGATGTATACATGCTACCTGGGGATGCTACATGGACATATGGATGGTTGCCATTGATGTACATGCATGGTTATGCTCTTGTTGAGCTTTGAGCTTGATTACATACCTACTTGTAGTGACTACTTGATTCATTGGTTTCTCAGTTATGGGCATGAAGACCTATTGTATGTATATACTCTTGGATGTATACTCGATATACTCGGGCTTCCCAAATGCTATGAGCTTTATGTATTGAGCTTACTTTGCTCCTTTAGATATTTTGGATTTGCTCGAGCACGAGTACTTTGGCATTTCCTTGCAGAGCTTACTATATCCTCTACAAGGATCTTTGCCATAGTATCAAGTACCTCTCTCCTTTGTCCTTGACTGTGTGCTATCTCATCCAAGCACCTCTTTGTGAGAGACTCTTGTCCAGAAGCATACAAGGTAGAACCCGTCCTCTTGCTTCTAGTGGAACCTAACTTGGCCTCCATTTGTATGAGCCTATCTAGCATGCTAATGTCTTCATCTTCTCCCTCTTCTTCATTATCTTTGTTATTCTCATTCCTCTCCCCTCCTTTATGTTGAGTTGCTTGAAAAAATACTCCACACATTACCACATCATATTATCTATTAAGAAAAAATGATATACTAGCTTATAATCAAATAGCTATTTTCATTATTTACCTTCCCAAAGGGATGGATGTGTCCATGCGGATAGTCCAACCACCACAAACACTTGCTATACTCCCAAGCACTAATTTTGCATTCCTTCCACGAGTATGGATACATGCCCCTTGATACCTTTATATTTTCCCAAACCTACATGGGCTCTGGCACTTGCACCATTGTGTAGGTAATTGCATTATTTTTTGTGCATACTCTTCAAGGACAAACAATACATTGTTCAAACAAAGCACCTACATGTACAACATTCTCCTTGAGGATTTTTCTAGCTATGGTTGTTTCTTTTCTTCCTTGCTTATGCTCACATCTTTCCATAGACTATGGAATGGTTCATCTATATGTTTACTTCAAGCATCCCTCCAATACTTTTGCAAAAGTCTAAAGGTAACTTAGTAACAACTGCCTGTAACTCCTCCATACAACCCTCACATATCTGCACTATATACTCCCATTACGATTCCTTATGAACATAAGTAAGCATCCTTTTGTTATAACCAAGCTTAGCTTGAGCCATGGTATCTCAAGTTTTACTACTAATTAGCATGGGCAAGATCTCCTTTTTCCTAGAACCACTAGAGGGTTAGATGCAATTCCTAAGGACAGTACCATGTAAATATTAATCATGTGCAGCCAAATAGCATACCTTCTAGGATTGATCTTGGACATTGCAAGAATATAAAGTTTTTCCTTCATTATTGGCACCCCACACTTTTTCATCTAATCGTATGGGAAGAGAAATTGAAAGAACCCCTCTTCATTCACTCGTGCAATACTCTATGTCATTAAGTTGTGTCTTATCCACATCTACATTTCCTTTTTGCACAGCATGCTCATATAGTAAACACAAGTATTCCAAGTGCTCTAGAGTTATTTTAACATAGAGTCAGTCAACAAAAAATCATCAAGACATAATGAGGTACCTTCCATACAAGATGTCCCAATAGCACGAATGGGACATGTACCATGGAGCACTTGTTCACCTTTCCATGGCCATATCATATTCTGCCCATCTAGACACATCATCACCTAGGTTGCTCATCACAAACTCCTTATTAGCTAGCCCAAATTTTTGAAAATATAATATCTATTGTGAGAGTGTTGGGGTAACATTGGTTTGTGCTATCTTGCAACAATTGACTAAACTATGAACACATGACCATATACTCAAAAAATGAGAAAAATATAAAACCATGAGGGGAGTACTCTAAAAGGGTACTAACAGACTTACTCATTTCGGGCATGTAGTGCTATTAGCAGCTCGTCCTCTCTTTCCTTTGTAACTTCCATGAATTGACATCGCACTCTCACATGACGGGTTGCCATATGGGACCATGCTACAATAAGCAAAGCAAGACAATGATGATGTTGCACATTGTGTAACTATAAATAATAGAAAATCATAGTGTAAGAAACATGCCTTCACTAATGCGATTGTACCATGCCTTGAAGTGGTGGTTTCCATCCCAAATAATGAATTTCTTGTTGTTGAGATCCTCCCAACTAGTGCCATGAAGCTTGTTTTCAAACTCATCATTCTTAGTCACCCAAATTGGCCCCCAATCATGCAATTTGAGATCCACCTTTGTCAAAATAGGGCCGTGTGACAAACACAAGAAAAGGAGTACTAGTAGTCCTATAGGCATATCTATCAAACACATCTTTGAACTTCTCAACCTATACACCCACAGTCCTTATTGCCTCATTGTGGACCAATCTACATAAAGGCACAAGTGGAGCATTTGATCCCCTCTTGATAATGAAGGTATCAACTACATTTTGCAAAATATCAATCTCCAATTCTTGCAGCCAAGCAGTTTGTCATGACATTGTATGTCATTGCTCGTGTCAACGTTACAATCATTTGCATGGGTTTCAGTCTCTTCATTATAGTAGTGTGGAATGGCATGCAGTCTATTGGCGAGCACGAGTATCAACACTACTCACTGGTGGAAAACCTAGCTATTGGTGTGCAATGGGCTTTGCATGCATGTGAGGTGCCCGCCCATCGGCTTTCCAGGCACTCTTTTAGCGGTCTATCGAGAAACAATGGAACGTTCATGACCAAACCCACTAGGATCGACCTGAAATTCAAGTTTCTAGTTGTCAAGGTCTCCTGTTAGCATTCTAGTGTCGGGTTTTGGACATCCTACTTTACGTAGAGATACCCAATCCGAAGCAGACCCATGCCGCACTTGGTTTAAAGAGAATGGGAAACGAGAGGGATGCGCTGCTCAACCTCTTTGCCCATAGGGCATAGTCCCATTCTGGTCCCCTAAAACGGCATGAATCGGGTTCTAACCTAACAATACCTAAAGGTCGAATGACGATAAAAACTTATGAGAAGCCTCCCAGTTCTCTGGGACCACCCTACCGTAGGATGGACCCGTCAGGGGTTTCGCCCACCCGCTACCCTTAATAGCTTTAATTTTCTAATTAGGTCCTACCACATTTATGTGTGACACTTAAAGTCAGCTTCATTAATTAAGCCTTTTAGGGAACAGGCCACTTCCCTTAATAGCTTTAATTTTCTAATTAGGTCCTACCACATTTATGTGTGACACTTAAAGTCAGCTTCATTAATTAAGCCTTTTAGGGAACAGGGTTCGTTCGCATAACTTATAGCACAGACACGAAAACAGAGCAAAGCAATCTAATGACAAACAAGTTCCTTAACTTATCTTCAAGTTAATCTTTGTCTCCCGCCCATACAGGAGAAATTATGTATCGCTTCTGTCCAACAGAAGTATCCCTTCTGCCCTGCAGAAGTAACTGGTCCAATTCACATGGCACCACAAAACTCAATTCTTTATCTAAAATAGGATCTCCCAACATGCCCAGATGTTGGGGGCCATGGAGGTCTTCAACTCCATTCTAGACCTAGCAAGGGGTGTCCAGAGCTCCAACTGACCTGCAAGCTGTCTAGGAGCGAAACATCATTCCCGTGGTTGGCCTTTTCACCACTCGACCTTCGGCCCATGAATCGAGCAGTGCCCTCTCGGGTTAATACGTGGTGTGACCATGGAGGTGATCCACCTGTACAATATATCCTTCCTTAATTAAATCCTTTAAGAATCAAGCACAAACAAGGCATTTAGCCTAATATCATTTTCTAAGAAAACATTCCCTTATTCCCATGGCGACTTGCCATCACAGACCCTTGCCATGCATTTACCATAAATCACAAGCACTTGGAATAATCATCCAAACAACAACTAACAACCAGTTGAATGTAAAAGCATCTAGGATATTGTTCGATCAACCAACAAAACCAATTGCATTCTTTCCAAAACAATGCAAGAGTAGATGATATAATATTTTCCATTGCATATTTGCTCTCCCCCTTGGGATCTAAGAGCAATATTATGCAAAAATGTTCTTAACACTTCTTTTCTTTGGCTAGGGCATATGTTAAGGGCTCAAACACTATTCATGATGTAAGTTCTATAGGTCACTTACCTTGATTGGTAATCCAACCCTGGATTTGGATTGGCAAAAGTCATCGTTATCCAACGGATCTCAAGACATCCTAGTTTTAACCCTTATGATCAATTTCTTGTACTAGCTCTTAGTCAAGTCATGAGGCAACTAGAAAATTATCCTCATATATCAAACACGTTATAGGCATATCGTGTAAATACTTGATAAGATAAGTGCGAGATGATCTCAAGTAATTAAACTCCAATAGGCCATGCATTGAGCTAGAATCTAGTTTTTCTTAATATTTGGGTTCTTAGGCTAAGTACTTTTGAAGTATCTAAACTTTAAACTAGTACTTCTCTATTCATAATTCTTAATGTCATATTCTTTTAGCAATTATGCTATTTATAACCCTTGACTATACTTTAATCTAGTACTTGTATTCCCAATCTTTTAATGTCGTTCTTTTGACGACTATGCCATTCATAACGCTTGACTAATTCTTCCTTGTAATTGCTCTACTAGCAAATAAGTCATATGTAACTAGGTGCAATTCTCTTCCCTTGATATATGCACTTCACAAACTCCATCTTCCGAGTAGGTGAGATGAAATTTATCCTTTCCCATAACCTATACTCGTGCATCGTAGTATGGGGCCTAACATATCTCATACGAGAATCAAAGCAAGCATCTATCAATTTGAAAATACATTACTTACGACCGGAACCGTAGTTGGACTGATGGTGATGCCTTGCCCGAGGCCTTGTTGTTGGTTGCAGGATCGTCATCCGCACGTGACATCCTTCGCTTGGAGGCCATCGTCCGCAAGTAAACTCAAGAGATTAAGAAGGTAGAATAGATTCAAGATGGGAGAGCGTAAGAGAAGATGGTTAAGTCGAGGATCGAGATAGAGGGAATTGAGCTAATTCTCTTCCTTGCAGCCTCTCGAGCGTAAGAGAAGATGGTTAAGTCGAGGATCGAGATAGAGGGAATTGAGCTAATTCTCTTCCTTGCAGCCTCTTGAGGTGACTCTTCTCTCTCTCTCTCTCTCTCAAGCTCTCTTTCAAGCTCTTCCTCACAATCTCTTGGAGGAGTATCCTCCTCTCTACCTCTCTCTCACAGCCTCTCGGGGTCTCCTTATCCTCTTATGCCTCTCCCATGCCTCATATTTATAGTGAATTAGAGAAGAGGGCTTGTGGTTGAGAAGTGGAGCTCTTTGTGGAGGGGGATCTTGGAAAGATCAGTGATCTGATGCTCGGATCATAAATCTGATGGTTCCATTGGCTCCGAAAGGGGGGTAAAACTTCAAGATGCTTGCTTAGAAAGCTCTCAATTCACTCCTTCTTCTTTTCTCTGTTCGAAGTGCTGTCCACTGCCTGTGTACTGCGATCGCGGCGCGCGCGATTTCGCAAATCCTCTCTTTATTTTTTTCTTTTTATAAAATCTCAAAACTAACTAAAATATCACTTGTCTTTTTTTTAAAATGACATCCAATTCTAAAAATCTCCATATCTTTTTTTAGGATAATATCTAAAATATACTAGCTTTGCCCAAAATCTAATGTTTTTGGACCTTCCAAACTATACACATGAACTTAGTAATTAATATAACTCATAAGTCTCGTTCACGTTATAATTTATGTGAAGAGTGGCTACGGTCTTTGCCAATCCAAGAAAAACATCGAATTTACGACTCTTGATTTTTCTAAATAAAATATTTTAAATAAAAATTATTAATAATTAATGTTAGCTAGTTTTTACCTTAGTTAGTCTTTAGTTAGTAATCTTACTGACTTATTAATTGACTAACTAACTTTTAAACTAACCAACTAACTTTTATTGTGCGGAGATATTACAATGCACAATAGGATTCTGTGATACCAAGAAAGATTTAGGTGGATTTCGATCCCTCGGTGTTTTGGAAGTAGCCTTTTCACTCATGGTGCATTGGGCAATCTTGGACCGCAACCCATGATCCCATGGAGGAGGTGTGGTCTTCTTTGCTAGACATTTATAAGGACCCATTCCAATCTTGAAATTTACATGCATTGAATATAACCATGAGAATTCAATATGAGTGCTCTATATCAAATCACCATACAATACATTTTCTTTTCATGAGCACAAGAGTAGCATGATGTGTTGCTAGACCATTAAGCTATTGGCACTGAGGCATCCTCCCTCATGTGATCATTTGTAGCATGCAACGTAGTGATGTTCCTAAGTACACATGAAGTGATGACAAAGATAGATGTTTAAATCAACATAAGAAGATATAGCTCGAGCATATTAATATTGAATTGTATCGATATTGTTGATGATAAAAGGGACATTTACCTCGATCTTGGCTCAAGTTAGCACCTGCCTCCCTGATGCAACCCAATGTTGTTGACCTAGCTTCGCAACGTGTACCCTTGCACCATAAATACTACCGCTATCATGTTATGATAATATAATACATGCTTACCACCACTAACTTAATTGAACTAGCAATGGGACAATATCTACTAACCACCATGCAAAACTCACACAAAAATATCAAAAGAACGTGTAAAGGGCATGCTTAACAAGGTAGGCAACACAAAGAAGGAATCGTAGTTTACTCTAGAGTTCTTATTGATAGTTATTAGTACTCATGCACTTATTGTAAAATATTAGACCAAGTTGTAAAAATCAACCCATTAATGTGTGGAATAAAAAAGAAGTGCTAGGAACAAAAATAGAGTGGTGGAGAGAGACACAACTTAGCCTGTTTGATAGATTCTTGAATGTTGGTCATGTGGAGGGAAAATGATTGGGTGGTCTTAGCTCTAAGAAAGAAGAGAGATAATAGATCCCAACTAAGATAATAAGGAACCCATTACATCTTTGTTACATCTAATGTGGCATTTTATGGTGCTCGACATCCTTTGACACTCTCCAACATCACCATGACTAAAACTAAGAACACCATGAGTATTCATGCACATACCTCCACCGTGACTAATGTGAGTGTTAGATATGAGCAATGCCCCACCCTCATTAGGTGCTACCAATGATCCATGGTGCTCAAAGTTGTAAGGCCCCCATTATGAGGAGAAGCCAAATGTGAGCCCGGACATTGGTTGAGTCCTGACTTGTATATCAGATGAGGTCTATGTGTGATGACCGGATGGTAAAGGGAATATTCCCTAGAATATTCCCTGGCCGACTAGTGGAGGCTCATATGGTAGGTCGGTCAGCAGGCCGACCTAACGACCTTCGCGGGCTATAAAAGCTAAACCCCTTCGCAGCCATCACACACTCATCTTTCACCCAGTCAGAGTTGTTTTTCCAGCTAGCCTTAAACTCTTCACCTATCTTCTGTCTAGATCGCCATCTAAGCTTCACACAGTGGAAGCGCACGGGTGGACAGAGCCATCTTTGTATCAGTTGTTTGGAGTTAAAGAATTTACTGATTCTCCTCTTATCTGTTGTGTACTCTCTATCTCTTTCTCAGATTCTGTTCGCTGCGCCGTGTAATATTTTACAGTGAGTACCTTACTTGGAATATATGCTACCACCATTACATGATACTAAATCTTACCTTGAGTGTCATGTCACTAAGTTTTCACCTTTAGTACAAAAAAGCACCACTATAATGATAACAAGAAGCAAATTCATGACAATCACATGATTCATGACAATATCATGTGATTAGTTTCTCCCACTCATACTGAGCATCATGCTTATTTCTACTTTTCATGTACCATCATGATGATTTCAAACTCCTATAGACATCTAAGCAACCAAGTTGATATATGCACGATATTCCTCGAGACACCCAATACACCTATAGTTAGGATGCTAGCATAATAAAGTTATGACCTCTCTATGATTCTGTCCTCAAATCGCACCTCAAATCATATTATGCTACATACCATAAAGATAAATGTTTAAGCCGTATAGTTTTTTAAGGGAAGAAATATTCTAAGCTATATCCACCTTTAAGTTGTGATGGAATACCTAGGGGATGCATTGCATTTAAAACATTCATTTGACATAGGACCGCACTAACCAAAATGAGTAGGCACATGTACTCAATGGGGATGTGATGTATGTATGTTGAGCCAGATAAATGTGTTACACATCATGAAACAATTATGTACATTTGTAACACTATACAAGGATCATGCCATGGATGAAAGGATTGGATTAATCAGTGTGCCTGCTCTGTGTGATAAATTGAGATCACTATTGCTAGTGGTTTATCCGATATTGGTTCTCACACTTATGCTATTCCGAATATGGCTTATGAGTCTAAGTTAGTTGTTGATGAATGTTCCACATAGAGCTGCTTGTATGGCTCATTACCATTCTTCAACAAGTAAATTTTTATGACACACACATCTACAACCACCTAACAATTGTGATTGTCATGAATCCAACACGAGTGATATGTTCACCTTCGGTACAAAAAGAGCAGGGAGTTCTCTCCTGAGTCCTTAGCATGGGATAACTTGAAAAAGGAAATTCATATCTGTTTGATCAGTGAAAACAAGTTCTACATGTTTTGGTGAGACGTGAGCTTGAAAGACCAGTTTTAAAAGCATCAAACGCACTAGGGCGCCATTGTAAAGGCTTCAATATAGAAAGGTTGAAATATCTGCAAAGGCTTCCATCCAGATCCATAATTGGTTGCAAGGACTACTCCACTGCCATGATTTGGTTGGCTTGTAGCTCCTCTGCCAGATGAAATTGTGACATTGTTTGGCTCTACAAAACATCTGCTAAAGATCTGTTGATCTGCTGGCGCCAAACAATGCTAAGCCAGGGCTCAAGTGATGTGAAGCCAGGGGTGCTAGATGCCCCCTGATATCTCCATTGTGATATGAAAGAAGATTTGCTCCGATATGCTGAAGCATTTGCAATTCTTCGAGTGCGTACTTGCCTATTTTTTAATGAAGGTAAGTTGCGTCTGCACTTGCCCAAGGTAACCATTCTATATACCACCATCCAGGCATTTGCGTACTTGCGTACCAGGCACGCATTTACCTTTGAACCACCAGGCATTTGGGGCTCTCCCAGAGGGCGGAAATGTCTTCAAAGACTGCAAAAATGTCTCAAAATTTGCACATGTAGCGAGAGGGGGAGGGAGGGAATGAAGGATGGCAGCGAGCTCAAAGAAAGGATGGTAGCTTGAGACGGCAACGCAGATTCGTCTTCATCTTCTTCACACCCTAGCCCTCCCTACACAGCTCAGTCCACCATGCCTGATCGTGCTTACTCACTTCGTTTGAGTTTACTACGTCATGTGTGATCGCTTCCTTCCACCATTGATCGTCGGATGTCTTCCACTTTTAGGTGTCCATAGTAATGTTCAAAGGGATACGTACACTGTAATGTGGAAGTCGTTCCTTCGATGTATTCTATTGCATGGACATGTATAGCTTTTGAATTGTTACACTACTCTCCATCACCTCCACATTTGAGACTCGCTACAAACCCTTGACCACATGATGGTAAATTCAATCGAAAGAAAATCATCAAATTTTACTACTATATTTCTTTTGTTGTAGGTTGTTCGAAAAGCCCCGAACCTTCATAGGGCTTCCCGAACACCTACCCCTTTTTCCAAACCTCCTTTTTTCAATTAAACCCCCTTTCCTCCACTCTCTTTCACGTGTAATCTCTCATTTTCTCTTCCCCCTTCCCTTTTTAATTAAAAGCTCCTCCCCCCTCCCCCTGTGATGCACTTGCACTCGTCAATCACTCAACACGACACATAATGGTAACACAATATGTGAGATCAAGGTATACTCTTGTATTATTCAATCAAAGAAACAATACAACATAGGTACATTCCAAGACTACACTCTCATGACGCCGCACATAAGAGAGTTCACCATTGGGTATAGGGAATCACACGTAGAGTGGAAACCAAGCAGGGCTTAGAGTCACTACTACTCTCTATATAGGTGTTTCTAGTAGCAACGCCATGGTATAGCTACAAAGCCCTTACACTCACCCCCGCTTACTGGATTGTTGTCCTTAGTAGCAATCTAAGGGTAAAGCTTATTTGACTCATTCGGTGTCTTAACACAACTTTTTACTAATAAGCTAGCTAGTGTCTACTAGTCTAGGACTTGGTGAGACATTCACGGGGTCTTAATGGAGTCTATACTACCAGACTGGCCAGTGTCTACCGCATTAGGACTTGGGGGTCTTAACACAGCTTTTTCTAGCAAGCTGGTCAGTGTCTATCCATCTAGACTTGGTAGGGGCTTTTTTGGGGTTATTGTTGGGTTATCATACAAGTCTACCATCGACTCAATTACATTTGAGAAGTGGAGGCATTGCTGGGCCTGTGATGAGGGCCGTTTTGTGGGATGACTCAAGGAGCATTGGAAGAAATCATGGGATCCTTCTTAAGCCAGATGGCGAAGGCGCCTTTTCCACGTTCACGCGCCTCCACTTTTGAAATCCAAGTGGCTTCCTTGAGAGGATGCCCGCGCCACTTGGTGAGATACTTAGGGTATCCTTTTTGTTCCTGACGCTAAAGGAATGCTTCTACTTGGTGACATATTCTTGGAGCTAACTAGGACCATATCGCCCTTGGTGAAAAGTATGGCCTTTCTCTTTTTGTTGGCTTGTTCAGTCATGGTGATTTTGCTCTATTCTAAGCTTTGCTTAGCTGCCGCATTTCAGTCTCTCCATTTCTTCAAGAATTCTTCTACATCTTGATCTTCAGCTTTGGCCACTCCGAATGCTAAGGCAAGGGGGGTGATGACTTCTTTTCCTGTGGCCAATTCAAAGGGTGTGTATCTGTGACGGAGTGGATGGAGCTGTTGTAGTGAAACTCTAGTATATTGAGGTACAAGGCCCAATCCTTTTGGTCCACTCGAGCGTAACTCCTGAGGTAGTCTTTGATGCCTTAGTTGACTCACTATGTTTGCCCATGGGGTGGAAGGATGATGAGAATTGCAACTGTGTTTCTAGGGTCTCGAAGAGTTCCTTCCACATGTCACTCATAAATCTTCCATGTTGCCAGGTGGCACCTACACAAAGGGATGAGCGCCTTAAATGGTTCTCCTTTGTGTGTACGTTGGTGGGATGAACGCCTTAAATGGTTCTCCGTCAATGCGAGACACATTCCTAAGAATTGTCTTAAGCGGAAGGTCGATGGGGACGCCTATCCTTTCCAGGCATCGATGCAAGTGTGAACGTGGGTGGTACCATTTTATCCACATGAGTATTAACGTCTTCGTGAACTAATTATTTTATGGAATTTCAAATTAATTGATTTATGAGGCTAGCTGCAATTATTCAATTGGTTATTATTCTAACATGATTTTCTGAATTTTTTGCAGCTGATGTATAGAGCAAGGAGAATTGGAAAGGCGCACCATGTGCAAGCATTCTAAAGATTATTTCCTCAAGAATTTATTAGGCAATTATTGGATTATTGTATTAGATGCACCGCTAGAGAATTGAAGTTATGAAAAGAATTAAAATGAAAGTTATCCATGTTGTTAGCGTTAGATGTCGGAAATTGCCTTCGGTCTTTAGACTTCTTCTTTTTCAGCGTCGTGAGCTAGGGATATGGCTTCGTTCAGGTTATTGGGCTTGAACATGTTGACTTTGGCTTGGATGGATGGAATTAAGCTGGACATTTACTTTCTCTTGAAGGTAGATTTGGCCACTAGCTCCACCATTTGGAGCTACAAGAGAGTGCTGCAAAATCTTTATGTGTATTGAGGGATAGACTCACATTCCCGTTGCATGAATAGATCCCATTGTTGTTGCATGCGAAGCTCGAATTGTGTAGGGAGAAAATTTGCAAGAACCTTCTTGCGAAAGTCATTCCATGTGATAGGACGATCAATGCTTTTACGTGTGACATTCCACCATAATGCAGCTTTCTCAATAAAATAGTAAGATGCACATTTAATTTTATCACTTTTTGAGTATTTTTCATTGTTAAAATAAGCTTCGAATTGACTTAACCATGATAGAATTTTGCAACCATCTTTAAGACCATCAAAAGAATTAAATTTGAATGTATGCTTGCTTATCTTGAACTCCTGTCGACTAGCGTGGACATCCAAAGTAGTGTTGATGGCGCGAACTAGGTTGTCGTCGTTGGTAGAAATTTTAGTGGCAGGACGCTTGAGGGACTTCAGGTCTTGCTCCAGTTGTACGCGGTGTTGATGCTCTTCTTCAAGTTGCATGGATATTAAATCCATACGGTGCTCCAAGGTTGGCTTAGGAAGCGGTGATGTAGAGTTGAAATTGGCCATGATTGCTTGATGGAGAAATCCTGAGATTTAGGATGCCTTGCAAATGAAACGATGCCTTGCTTGTCGTTGAAGAATTTTGGCGTGTAAGACCAAAATTTTAAACAGTCTTTGGGCAAGAAATTATGGATGGAAGTAGGCAAGAAAGGCGGGAATTTTTTATGGAAATTTTGTGAAATTTATGAAGCTAGAAAGAACTGCGCGAGAACTGCCTCTATGGGAGAGATAGTCGGCTGTGACTTGTGAAGAAAGGTCTTGTTTATTGTTGGGATGACAGCCGACAATGATCGTTTGAAATACTTAAGCATGCACTCACATACGCACCAACTTTACAGTTACCTGATTTCAATAGACCATTCTTTCTTGTGGTTACTGATGCAAGTGGTTTTGGCATCGGTGCAGTATTGATGCAAGACAATCACCTTATAGCATACTCTAGTTATAAACTGAAACCGTCTGAAGTTAAATATAGTACATATGACAAAGAAATACTAGCCGTAGTTCATGCATTGCGCATATTGGAAGCATTATTTAATGGGTTCAGAGTTTATGATTAAAACCGATCAGCAGAGTATTAAACATTTATTGTCACAACCACAAATATCTGATAGATACATACATTGGGTATCATTTATTCAATCCTTTCATTCACTCATTCAATATCAACCAGGTAAGGAAAATCTAGTAGCCGTGCATTTAGTCGTAGGCCATCATTAAACAATATTTCTGTCATTTCTACTTCTTCATTAGACACAATGAAAAATACCTATCTTCAAGATCCCGATTTTCATGATGTTTGGGTAAATTTATCTAACAATCAATGGATCCCTACTAATAACCTTTTTGTTTCCGATGGTTTTCTGTTTTATGAAAAACGGTTATGTATTACTAAACCCTTTCATCATTTCATTATGCAAGAAGTACACGAACCTCCTTATATGGGACATCGTGGTATTATCTCCACACTTAGAAATTTACATGAATATTTTTTCTGGCCAAATATGCAACATGATGTTTCTAAATTTGTTTCTGACTACATTGTATGTCAACACATGAAAAGACATCATGGTAAGTCATATGGTTTATTACTTCCATTACCTATCCCTAATTCACCTTGGGAGCAAATTTCTATGGACTTTATTACAGGTTTACCACAAACTTCTTCACAGAATGATATGATATGGACCATAGTTGATAGATTTAGTAAACATGCTTACTTCAATGCTTGTAAAAAGACCTTAAGTGCTGCACAAGCCGCTAACTTATTTCTCAAGCATATTTTTGTGCGCCATGGATTGCCGAAAATTATTGTGTTCGACCGAGATCCTCGATTTTGTAATAATTTTTGGATTCCCTTGTTTACTAACTTAGGAACTAAGATTGATTTTAGTTCTACATTTCATCTAGAGACTAACAGTGGAACAGAGGCCACCAATATCACAATTTTGGATTTAATCCGTGCTTACACAATTTCTTCTCCAGCCACATGGGATAATCATTTGCACCTTCTACAATTTTCTTACAATAATGCCACTCACACTGCTATACAAAAGGTACCTTTTGAAATTATTTATGGTCACAAATTGCCAACTCCCACATTTCGTCTAACTCAGAAAATACCTTATGTTGTTTGACGATTAGATTCAAAATCATTCAAGTCTTTATGAGCAAGTTAAACAAATACTAACAAAGTCCCAACAATTATATGTGAAATAAGTAAATAAAAAGAGGCAAGCTATGATTTATAAGGAAGGAGATTATATTTGGTTAAGTGTTGAAAAACGTAGACTCCATAGTGTAGAAAAGAGCCCGAATGTTAAATTACCTTCTCGTTTTTATAGACCTTTTAAAATTCTCCATTGTATTAATCCTAATGCTTACAAATTAGAGTTACCTCATCATTGGAAAATCCACAACACTTTTCACATTAGTCTTTTACGTCCCTTCAAAGTTTCTCTTCCTGTTCACCCTATTTATGAATCACCACCCTTGATTGCCGATGACCATGAAATCCTAATACCTGAAACAATTATTGATGTTGACTATATGACCACTAGAACTGGAAATACTTATCCTCGTTATCTTGTTAAATTCCACAATCACCCTGTTGAGGAAGGTCAATGGATGCATGCTCCTAATTTGCGACCTTTTTTCAATTTATTGTCTCCACATCCAGCCAATAGCAATTGAGGACAATTGCTATCCCACCTCGGGGGTATGTTGCCAGGTGGCACCTACGCAAAGGGATGAGTGCCTTAAATGGTTCTCCTTTGTGTGTATGCTGGTGGGATGAGTGCCTTAAATGGTTCTCCTTTGTGTGTATGCTGGTGGGATGAGTGCCTTAAATGGTTCTCCGTCAATACGGGGCACGCTCCTAAGAATTGTCTTAGGCGATAGGTCGATGGGGATGCCTATCCTTTCCGAGCGTCGATGCAAGTGTGAACGTGGATGGTACCATTTTATCCACATGAGTATTAACGTCTTCGTGAACTAATTATTGTATGGAATTTCAAATTAATTGATTTATGTGGCTAGCTGCAATTATTCAGTTGGTTATTATTCTAATATGATTTTTTAAATTTTTGATAGCTGATGTGTAGAGCAAGGAGAATTGGAAAGGCGCGCCATGCGTAAGCATTCTAAAGATTATTTCCTCAAGAATTTATTAGGAAATTATTGGATTATTGTATTAGACGCACTCCTGTTTCTTATAAAGCATGCACATAGCCTCTATGTAAATATTTATTAGCAAAATAGATTTTTAGAAAATATATTCAAATAAAATATTAATGGTTCTAGAGAGTTGTGGGATGCACAACTGCTAGCATCCATTAATTCAGATTACTCTATCTCTTTTTCAGTTCACTCAAACTCTTTATGCAAAGAGTGATTATAAAGGGCCTAAATCTTGGGCAAATAAGATTTCATAATATTATTATAAATACGGCATGAAGGGAGTTGCCCACTTCATGTCGGGGGGAGATTGAACCCAATCTTGAGTCGCTTCATCTTACTTTACCTTCTCTTTTAGTCTATTTTCAATTTCTCATGAGTCGTATGCAATTTTATAAGTAAAAGAGAGAAAGAGGGAGCTTCTTCCATTCGCTATACGCAAACCACACATCCGTTGCTCGCAACGTTTCATCTCCATGTGACACTATGGCTAAGGGTAGACCATGTAGCTTTAACACATGTGTAAAGAAGAGGTGGGCTACCTCCTTGGTATTCAATGGTGGCTTGGCAGGGATGAAGTGAGCTTGATTGGAAAAATAGTCCACCACTACAAAGATGATGGTGTATCCATGGGATTCGGGGAGCTCCACAATGAAATCCATGCTAATCACATCCCATGAGCAGTTAGCACTGGCATTGGTTGGAGTAAGCCTTTTGGTTTAAAGTGTGGTGCCTTCACAAGTTGGCACGTAGGATATATCTTGATGTATTCTATGTCTTATTCTTTCACATTTGGCCAAAAGAACTGCTTCATGAGGGCCGCAAGTGTTTTGCTCTGTCCTTTGTGTCCCCCTAGTTTTCCATCATGTATTTCATGTAAGATGAGTTTCTTCAACTCCACATTGTTGGGGATGTACAATCTCTTTCCTATGAATAGGATTCCCTCCTCGAGGGTATATATGCCATGCAATGTCTTGTCAGCTTCCACATCTTGTATAATTTTGTGCATGTCTTGGTCCTATTCCAAAGCCTTCTTCACTCATTCAATGAAGTTGCTAATGACCACGCTAACAACTTTCAAATCAACATTATGGCTTAAAGCATCTGCTATTTTGTTGGTGGAGTCGGTGAAAACTACTGTGTGTTTGTCCTGAACATAGTGCTTCCATTTTCTGAGGCAGTGGATTACTGCGAGCATCTCCTTCTTGTGCATGCTCCATTTGGTTTCAACATCTATGAACTTCTTGGATTCATAAGCTATGGGGTGACCTTCTTGTACCAACATGCCCCCAATGCCATAATCTGATGCATCTATGGATATCACAAAGGGTTTGGTGAAGTTGGGTACTCTCAAGACATGGGTTTGACTCATGCATTTCTTTATCAGTTCAAAAGCATCATGTTGCTCGTTGCCCCATGTAAAGTTGTTATCTTCTTTGGTGAGGTGGGATAGGGGTGCGTTGATGAGGTTGTAATCCTTGATGAACCTTCTACAGAATACTATGAAGCTGAGGAACTCCTGCACTTCCCTCACAGTCTTCAATACATGCCATTTTTGGATGGCTTCTACTTTCTTGGGGTCCACTTTGATAATGGCCGCTACTACAATGAATCCTAGGAATTCTAACTCCTTTACTGCAAACTCACATTTTTCCGGTTTGACATATAGCTTATGTTATTGCAGCTTCTCAAAAACAAAGCGTAAGTGTTGTTTGTATTCTTCTAGGGTTTTGCTATATACTAGGAGATCATCAATGTAGATAATGACGAAGATAACTGTTTCGGGTCTAAAAACTCCATCCATGAGGCCACAAAATGTGCATGGCCCATTATTTAGTATGAATCCTAAGACTAACCATTTAAAACTGTCATATCGGGTTCAGAAAGCTGTTTTGGGGATATCTTCTTCTGATATGCAAATTTGATGGTATCTTGACCTAAGGTCTATGCGGCTAAAGTACTTGGCTCCATGTAGCCTATCTAAGAGATCCTCTACTAGGGGCATGGGATATTTGTTTTTTATGGTGATTTTGTTCAGGGCCCTATAATCTACACATAGTCTAAGTCCCCCATCCTTCTTCTTAACAAACAACACTGGGGCACCAAAGGGGGATTTGATGGGGCAAATGAAACCTTGTTCTTCTAATTCATGCAGTTGCTTCTTCAATTCCATGAGTTTTGTGTTATTTATATGATAATGGGCTCTAGCCGCCGGTGGGACGGATCCTGGAATGAGTTTGATCTTATGATCCACATCCCTTTTGGGTGGTAGGCCCTTGGGTAGCTTTGCTGGCTTTACATCCTTAAACTCCTCAAGTATTGCTACCACTTCTGTGCTGTTGTCTTCAGTGATCCTGGCGTACTTTAAGTGTCTGTCCACTTCTGCGATCCATTTCTTTAGGGCCAACACGTTCCTCTCTCCTTTGTACTTGGCGGGTTGGGACATCTTGAATTTTCCATAGTCATCTTTTGAATTGTCACTCTTCTCCTCTTCTCTATGATTGTATCTTTTGTCATTCTTCTTATCCTTCTTCTTACTTCTAGCTTCCACTACCTTCTCCTTGTCTTTTCTTGTATCTTGCGCCCTCCTAGAAGTCTCCTCTCTCCCTAATATATCCATCTCCTCTTGTAGTTTTGGTATTTTCTCCTCTTCTTGTTGTTGTAACAGCCACTCTCTATAGCCCTACTCCACTTCTAATTTTCTTCTCCTTTCCTCTTCCTTCTTCATCTGCATATTCCTCCAAATTGATTCCAACATGCCTGACATGCCCTCCAACTGCCTCTCCATTCCGGCTACCTTCTCCTCTTGGGTTACTCTCCATTCTTGCCCTCTGCTCTTCTTCCTCTCTTCCATTATTGGGATGGATACATTCTCTTTATCGTCCTCCATGTGGTCGTGGGAGCCGTGCATTGGCTTTCGGGATTGTCGACGTGGGGAAACTGCATTTCACCTTTTCGATGGTGGTTGTGCACCACGGGGAAGCCGTGTCACGTCTTCAGATGGTGGATGGTGTCAGGGTTGTCATGTTTGGATTTGTCATGCCAACGGGGGTCGACACGATGTGGGTCATTTTGGCTTGTTCTTTTGGGGCAATGGATCTTCTCTCGTGTTTCCATGAGCACTCCTTCACTCTGAGCAAGAGTTGCTCTAATACCAAGTGTAACTCTTTCAACACGACACAGAAGGGTAACATGATATGTGAAAGCATGGTATACTCTTGTATTATTCAATAAAAAAATGTACAACATAGACACATCATAGGACTACACCCTCGTGACGCTGCACATAAGAGGGTTCACCACTAGGTATAGGGAATCACGCGTAGAGTGGAAACCAAGCAGGGCTCAGAGTCACTACTACTCCCTATATAGGTATTTCTGGTAGTAATGTCGTGGTATAGCTCCAAAGCCCTTACACCCCCCACCCCCGCCCCATCCCCCCTCTTTCTCTCTCTCATTGTAGGGCCTAAGCTCTCTCTCTCTCTCTCTCTCTCTCTCTCTCTCTCTCTCTCTCTCTCTCTCTCCTTCCTTTTTAAAATTAAAACCCCCTCCCCTCTCTCTCACTTATAATCTCTCTTTCTTTTCCCCCTTCCCTTTTTAATTAAATTTCTCCCCCCTCGCCCCTCTCTCTCTCTCATGTGCAGGGCCTAGGTTCTCTCTCTCTCTCTCTCTCTCTCTCTCTCTCTCTCTCTCTCTCTCCTTTAATTAAATCAAAGTTTTCGAACATAGTTTTTTACACACTTTGAGAGGGAGATAGAAGAAGGAGAGAGAGAAAGAAAAAGAAGAAGAAGAAGAAGGATAAAATAAGAAGAAGAAGAAATAGAAAAAAATGGAGAGGGGGGAAAGAAGAAAGAGAATACTCTTTTTTAAATTAAGCATTTTTCTTTCCCCCCTCCTCCCTCTCTCCCTCTCTCTCATGTATAGGGCCTAGAATCTCTGTGTGTGTGTATGTGTGTGTTAGATTCAACTTTTTAATTTAAACTTTTATTTTAATTAAATATTTTTAAAAGTTTAAAGTTTTTTAATTTAAAGAAGAAAGAGAAAAATATAGAGAGAGGAGAGAAAGAGAAAAGAGAATAGTCTTTTTTTAATTAAACCTTTTTTATATAGTTTTAAACTTGAGAGAGAGACAAAGAGGGAATATATAATTTAAAATAGAGAGAAAATAGGGGAAAAGAAAGAGAAAGAGAGAAAATAGAAAAATGGAGAGAAAAGAGAGTGAGAGAAAAAAACTTGAAAGAGAAAGAGAAAGGAAAAGAAAAATGAGTGTGTGTGTGTGTGTGTGTGTGTGTGAGAGAGAGAGAGAGAGAGAAGCAAAAAAGAAAGTAGAGAAGAGAGAGGGGAACAAAGAGAGAATTATAGAGAGAGGAAATGAGAGAGAGAGAGAGAGAGGAAACATGAAGAGAGAATTATAGAGAGAGAAAATATAAAATTTTAAAAAAAGAGGGAGAGAAGAAAAAAAGAAAAATGAAGAAAGGGGAGGAGAAGAAAAGGATGTGGAGAGAGAGAGAGAAAGAGAGAGTATGAATATAAGAAGAGAGAGAGTATGAACATAAAGAGAGAGAATTATATATAGGAAAAAGATAAAATTTACATACTTTAAGTCTTACTATTGTATTATTTTCGTTGTAAGTTTGAAAAGCCTCAAACCTCTAGAGAGCTTCCCAAACCTACCCCCTTTTCGATTAACCCCCTTCCCTCCCCTCTATCTCACATGTAATCATTTTCTCTTTCCCCTCCCCTTTTTAATTAAAGCTACTCCCCCCCTCCCCTCCCCTTTGTCACATGTAATCATTTTCTCTTTCCCCTCCCCTTTTTATTTAAAAGCCACTCCCCTCCCCCCCTCCTTCCCTCTTTTATTTTAGGGACTAAGCTCTCTCTCTCTCTCTCTCTCTCTCTCTCTCTCTCTCTCTCTCTCTCTCTCTCTCTCTCTCTCTCTCTCTCTCTCTCTCTCTTAAAAATTAAAACCCCCTCCCCTCTCTCTCACTTATAATCTCTCTCTTTCTTTTCCCCTCCCCTTTTTAATTAAACTAGCATTTTGCACGCACGGAACACTAGGCCACTTTATGGTAGCTTTATTGCCTCGAAGTAGCCAACAAGCAAAGTTGGCGAGGCTATTGCATGGCAACTTCGCTCAACAATCCATTTCTCATCTTTCTCTTTCCTCTTTTCCCTCTCAGTTTCTAATTTTTTTCTTTACCCTCTCTCTCTCTCCCCCCAATTTTCTATGTCTAATTTTATCTCTCTCTCTCTCTTTCTATGCCTTCTATTTTAGTTTATTTTTTCTCCTCTCCTGGTTCTCTCTCTCTCCACCCTCTCTCCTCTTTTTTCTTTTTTTTCTTCTTCTTCTCTCTCTCTTCATTCTCTTTTTAAAGTTTTTATTTTCTCTCTCATTTTCTCTAAAACTTTAAATTTTCTATCTCTTTGTTTATATTCTCTCTCTCTCTTTTTCTTCTTCTTCTCTCTATGCTTTTCTTTTCTCTCTTTTTCTTCTCTCTCCTCTATTTTTTCCTCTCTCTTTTTAAATTTTCTCTCTCCTCTCTTTATACTTCTCTTTCTCTCTCTCTCTCTCTCCCCTAAGTCTCTCCTAAAGTATGTAAACTTTTATTTCTTATATATAATTCTCTCTCTTTATGTTCATACTCTCTCTGTTCTTCTCCTCTCTCTCTCATTTTATTCTCTCTCTCTCTTTGTTCCCTTTTCTTCTCCTCCCCTTTCTCCTAATTTTCCTTTATTTCTTCTCTCCCTCTCTCTTTTAAATTTTATATTTCCTCTCTATAATTCTCTCTCCATGTTCCCTCTCTCTCTCTCTCTCTCTCTCTCTCTCTCTCTCTCTCTCTCTCTCTCTCTCCTACTTCTTTCACTTTTTTTTCTCCATCAATCTCTCTTAAATTATGTAAATTTTATATATTCTATATATAATTCTCTCTTTATATTCGTATTCTCTCTCTTCTTTTACTCTCTCTCTCTCTCTCCTACTTCTTTCACTTTTTTCCCCCATCAATCTCTCTTAAATTATGTAAATTTTATATTTTTTATATATAATTCTCTCTTTATATTCGTATTCTCTCTCTTCTTTTACTCTCTCTCTCTCTCTCTCTCTCCTTCTAATTTTTATTTTTTTCTTCTCTCTCTCTCTCTCCTCCTCTCTCTCAAAAAAAATTAAATTTTGAAAAAAAAAATTCCTTTTTTTTCCCATCTTTCTTCTTATTTTCCTCTTTCTTCTTCTTCTTCTTCTTCTTCTTCTTCTTCTTCTTCTCTCTCTCTCTCTCTCCTCTTTTTACCTTTTTTTCTTCTTCTCTCTCTTTATTCTCTTGAAATTTTTTTATTCTCTTTCTTTTAAATTTTATATTTCCTCTCTCTCTATCTGTTCAAATTCTCTCTCTTCTTCTTCTTCTTCTTCTTTTCTCTCTCTCTATCTCTCTTCCCCCTTTTCTTCTCCCTCCTCTCTCCTCTCTTTTCCTTTTTTCTTTTCCTCCCTCTCTCTCTCTTTCTCTCTCAAATTTTATATTTCCTCTCTCTACAATTCTCTTTTTCTCTATTCCCCCCTCTCCCTCTCTCTCTCTCTCTTCCTCATTCTTTTTTGCTATTTGTATCTTTCTCTCAGTTTCTCTCTTATACCTTATTTTTCTTTTCCTTTCTCTTTCTCTTTCAAGTTTTTTTTCTCGCTCTCTTTTCTCTCCCCTATTTTCTCTCTCTTTCAAAGTATATATTTCCTCTCTGTCTCTCTCTCTAAGTCAAAAACTATATAAAAAAGGTTTAAGTTAAAAAAGACTATTCTCTTTTCTCTTTCTCCCCCTCTCTCCGTCTATTTCTATTTCTTCTTCTTCTTTTTATCTTTCTCTTTCTTCTATCTCCCTCTCAAAGTGTGTAAAAAACTATGTTAAAAAAACTTTAAATTGAAAAATCTTTTAAAAATATTTAATTAAATTTTTTTATATTATCTTCTTATTTTCTCTCTCTCTCTCGCTCCTTCTCTTCTCTCTGTGCTTTTCTTCTCTCTCCTCTATTTTTTATTCTCTCTCTCTTTTTAAAATTTATCTTTTCTCTCTCTCTCTCTCTCTCTCTCTCTCTCTCCTTCTTCCTCTTTAACTTCCCCCCCCCCCCCATCAATCTCTCTTAAAGTATGTAAATTTTATCTTTTTCCTATATATAATCCTCTCTCTTTATGTTCATATTCTCTCTCTTCTTCTCCTCTCTCTCTCTCTTCCCCCCTTTTCCTTCTTCTCTTTTCCTTCTCTCCTCTCTCAAAAAATACTTAAATTTGAAAAATAATTTTCTTTTCCTCTTTTTCCCCATCTCTCTTTCTCTTTTCTTCTTTCTTCTTCTTCTTCTTCTCCTCTCCTCTCTCTCTCTCTCTCTCTCTCTCTCTCTCTCTCTCTCTCTGTGCCCACTTTTCTTCCCTCTCTCCCCCTCTCTCCTCTCTTTCCCTTCTCTCCTTCTCTTTTTTTCTTTTTTTCTTCTTCTCTCTCTTCATTCTTTGTTTAAAGTTTTTACTTTCTCTTTCTTTTAAATTTTATGTTTCTTCTCTCTATAATGCTCTCTCTCTGTGTTCAAATTCTCTCTCCTCTTCTTCTTTTCTCTCCCTTCTTTTCTTCTCTCTCTCTCTCTCCCCCCTTTTCTTCTCCCCTCTCTCTCATCTCTTTTCCTTTTTTCTTATTCTTCTTTTAAATTTTAAATTTTCTCTCTCTATAATTCTCTTTCTATTTGTTCCCCCTCTCTCTCTCTCCTTATTTTTCTTTTCCTCTCTTTCTCTTTCAAGTTTTTTCTCTCGCTCTCCTTTCTCTCATTCCCTTTCTCTTCCCCTATTTTCTCTCTCTTTCAAATTATATATTTTCTCTCTGTCTCTCTCCCTAAGTCAAAAACTATATTTAAAAATGTTTAATTTAAAAAATACTTCAATTTTCTCTTTTTCCTCTCTCTTCGTCATTTTTTCTTTCTTCTTCTCTTTTTATATCCTTCTCGTTGTTCTATCTCCCTCTCAAAGTGTGTGAAAAACTATATCAAAAAAACTTTAAATTATTATTTTTTAAATATTTAATTAAAAAGAATGTTTAAATTAAAAATTTTAATATAACATACACACATAGAGAACCTAGGCCCTACACATGAGAGAGACAAAGAGAGAGAAGAGGGAGGGGGGGAAATAAAATTGTTTAATTTAAAAAGACTATTCTCTTTCCTCTTTCTCCCCTCTCTATCTTTTTCTCTTTCTTCTTTTTCTTTTTTATCCTTATTATTATTATTATTATTATTATTATTATTCTCTCTCTCTCTCTCTCTCTCTCTCTGTGTTAGGTTAAACTTTTTTACTTAAATATTTTTAAAATATTTTTTAATTCAAAGTTTTTCGGATATATATAGTTTTTCACACACTTTGAGAAGAAGAAGAAGAAGAAGAAGAGAGAACCTAGGCCCTACACATGAGAGAGAGAGAGAGAGAGGGGGGGGGAGGGGGGAGGAATTTAATTAAAAGGGGAGGGGAAAAAGAAAGAGAGAGATTATAAGTGAGAGAGAGGGGAGGGAGTTTTAATTTGAGAGAGAGAGAGAGAGAGAGAGAGTAGGAGGGGCTTTTAATTAAGAAAGAGAGGGGAAAGAGAAAAGAAGAGATTACACATGAGAGAGAGGGGAGGGGAGGGGTTTTAATTGAAAAATGAACGTTTTGAAAAAAGGGTAGGCTCTCTCAGGAAACCCTCTAGAGATTCGAGGCTTTCCGAACCTACAATGAAAATAATATAGTAGTAAGATTCCTCCCCCCTCTCTCTCTCATGTGTAGGGCCTAGGTTCTCTCTCTCTCTCTCTCTCTCTCTCTCTCTCTCTCTCTCTCTCTCTCTCTGTGTTAGATTAAACTTTTTAATTTATTTTTTCCCTTTAATTAAATATTTTTAAAAGCTTTTTAAAATTTAAAGTTTTTCAGACAATTTTTCACAGAGAGAGAGAGAGAGGAGAAGAAGAAGAAGAAGAAAGAGAAAAAGATGGAGAGGGGGGAAAGAGAAAATATAATAGTTTTTTTTTTATTAAACCTTTTTTCCCCCTCCCCCTCTCTCTCTCTCATGTGTAGGACCTACGTTCTCTCTCTCTCTCTCTCTCTGTTAGATTAAAATTTTTATTTTAAACTTTTTTAATTAAATATTTTTCAAAAAATAATTAAACTTTTTTTGACAAATTTTCACACACTTTGAGAAAAAGAAGAAGGAGAAGGAGAAGAAGAAGAAGAAGAAGAAGAAGGAGAAGTAGAAGGATAAAAATAAGAAGAAGAAGAAAGAGAATAGTCTTTTTAAAATTAAACCTTTTTTTATATAGTTTTTGATAGAGAGAGAGAGAGAGAGAGAGAGAGAAAATATAAAATTTGAAAGAGAGAAAATAGGGGGAGAGAAAGGGAAAGAGAGTAAAGAGAAAACAGAGGAGAGAAAACTTGAAAGAGAAAGAGAGAGGAAAAGAAAAATAAGGAGAGAGAGAGAGAGAGAGAGAGAGCAAAAAAGAAAGAAGAGGAGAGAGAGGGAGAGAGAGGGGGAACACAGAGAAATATAATTATAGAAAGAGAAAATATACAATTTGAGAGAGAGAGAGAGAGAGGAAAAGAAAAAAGGAAAAGAGAGGAGATAGGGAGTAGAAGAAAAGGGGGAAGAGAGACAGAGAGAAGAAAATGAGAGAGAAAAGAATAAGAAGAAAAAAAAAATTGAACACAGAGAGAGAATTAGAGAGGAAACATAAAATTAAAAGAAAGAGAAAAGAAAGAAATTTAAACAAAGAATAAAGAGAGAGAAGAAGAAATAAAAGGAAAAAAGAGGAGGAGAGAGAAGGAAAAGAGAGGAGAGAGGGGGAGAGAGAAGAAAAGTGAGAAGAGAGAGAGAGAGAGAGAAAGAGAGAAGAAAAAGAAAGAGAAAAGAGAAGTTTTTTTTTAAGTTTAAATATTTTTTGAGAGAGGGGGGAAGGGAGAAAGAAGGAGGGGAAAGAGAGAGAAAGAATTAAAAAAGAAAAATTAGGAGAAAGGGGAGCAAAAGAAAAGGGGGCGGAGAGAGAGAGAGATAGAGAGAGAGGAAAAGAGAGAGAATATGAACATAAAGAGAGAATTATATATAGAAAAAAGATAAATTTTACATACTTTATTTTAACAGACTGAGAGAGAGAGAGAGAGAGAGCAAGAGAGGGAACATGGAGAGAGAATTATAGAGAGAGAAAGTATAAAATTTAAAAAGAGAATAAAAAATAGAGGAGAGAGAAGAAGAAGAGAGAATATAAGCAAAGAGAAAGAGAATAATAGAGAGAGAAAATAAAAATATTAAAAAAGAATGAAGAGAGAGAGAAGAAGAAGAAAAAAAGAGGAGAGGGAGAGAGAAGGAAAAGAGAGGAGAGAGGGGGAGTATAAAAGGGGGGAAGAGAGAGAGAGAGAGAGAGAGAGAGAGAGAGAGAGAGAGAGAGAGAGAACCAAGAGAGGAGAAAAAATAAACTAGAGAGAGAGGGTAAAGAAAAAATTAGAAATGGAGAGGAAAAAGAGGAGAGGGAAAGATGAGAAATATGTTAAGCGAAGTTGTCGTGCGATACTTCACTTGCCACTTCAAGGCAGCAAAGCTGGCTTGAATGCGAAGTGGTCGAAGCGCACGCGGAACCCTAATGTATTATTATTTGTTTTTCCCATCCATATTGAACAAAAATCATTGCGGCAATTTTGGTCCCACCCTTGGAATTAGGTTGTGGTGGGTGCATAAACTTGTGAGTATATTATTGTTGAATTGATTGGACAAATGGCAAGACCATCTTTGAAGTGTATTCTTGTTTGCAATAGTTGTGAAATCTTTTGAACACCATAGACTACTCTTGGAAAAGTTACCCTAGATCATCTCACAAATAAGCTACAAAGCAGGGCATGTGGCCTACATGAAGGGATCTTAAGCAAGTAGTGATTTCTCTAGGGATAAGATAGGAAACCAATATTCTCATGAGTATCTTTTATGGAAAACAACCCAATTTCAAGGAGTTTAAACATACCAGATATGTTTTTCTTTTATGGGAAAAGGTTTGAATACCTTTGTTTTTTGTAATAGTACTGAACATAAAGCATCCACTTATTTGGGTTCTTTTCTACTATAAAGAGTGCATACCATGCATAAGTGTTATTTTATGGTGTTTACATGTCATAAGTGTTATATCGTGGTATGCATAAGTGTTATATTATGGTTTTTACATGTTTTAAGTGTTATATCATGCCCTATGAATGAAGTTTTGATCATGCACTAAGGCACATCATTCATTTGAGTATAAAATAAATGTGCTAAACATGATGGCTTTGATAGGAAGATATAAATGTTATTGTCAAGTTAAATGAGATAAGATACAAGCTTGCTTTTCCTTTGCCTAGGCAATGCTAGGGCTAACACTAATAAAGATGTTTTTGAATGGGGATACATGGTCATGAATCAACAACAAATGTAGACATTTGAAGATGTGACAAACTCAGTCGATTGATTGCCGTGGACAAGGGATTCATCCAAAACAATCGATGTTAAGAAATATAGATGTACTATCATTCATATTGCTTGACGCTACAAAGAGCTCTTCCAAACATCCCAAAGGGCAATAAATGTTTGTTTGAGTTTCTATCCAATCAAGGCTTATATTTGTGGTAGCCTTTGTCACACACACACACACACACACACACACACACACAAAAGATCAAACATTTTAGGCACATTTAAAGCCCTACTCACACACATTTAAAGCCCTAATCACACACATGTATAAGACTAGGCACTAACCAACATACATGCTATACTTAAGAGAGAAAGAGAGGCGTGGGAGGGAGGGTGAGAAAGACATGAGAGTGGGGGTATGATGAAGGTGTGTAGGTTGAGAGAGTGAGAGAGAGAGGGGGTAGAGATATGGAGAGAAAAATAGGAAGGACATGATGATACAAAGAGGAGAAAATATTTTAGGCAGTAAATAGGGATCCAAGTGGATACAGTTCCATGAAGAGGATGATGGCTAGTTATGATTTTTGGCTCCACCTCCTCCCATGTTTTTAATATCTTGCAAGGGACCCTCTTTTTCATGCCCTCTTCTCCCATGCCCCCACCCTATTTGGAATCTCTCTTTCTTGTTTCTCCTGAATCCCATCACTATACTTATTTATCCTAAGTCTGCCTTGCTAGTGAAAGTTCAACATTATGTGGCATTTCATTTGACATTTTATGATTTCGCCATTATCTTCTTCTAGTTCCCTCACGCCTAGTTGATGGTTGCCATCCTACGTACATTTGTCAATGGCAAGAAGTGTGAGCAGCAAGTGCCCTTGCAAGGAGGAAAGATTATTCTCATGAGATCATTGTTGCAAGGGCTTTTGCCACCAACAAGGAGGTTCACTAACCTCATCACTATATTTGAGAATGGTTTGTAGACCAACTTGACAAGGAAGTTGAATGTTGAGGGAAGAAAGTGCTACATACTTGACTCCTACCAATGAGTATGAGATTGTACATGAGAGACTGGCCAAGGACAAGACATAAGTAGTGACTATGAACCCTTATTTCAAGATGCTAGTTTGCCATGTGTGGGAGCTAATGTTGTTGACTTGGAGGAGATGCCAAGAAGAGTAGAAACTCAAGAACTTGAACCATCAGAGGAGGATTGTGTTGTCATTAACAATATTGTGTTGTGCCATTACTACCACAAGTCGAGTATTTGTGTGGGCACTTGTAAATGTGCAGTATACTATGTCATGCCACATGATACCAATATGACAAGACTAATGCTTCATGCTAGTCAACACTCTCATGTAGCCTAGTCTAGCATGTCCAAGTCAATGATTGCAAAAACAAAAAAGATGGTATCAAAGGTTTTGGGAATGGATGGGAGTGTAGGGCCATGAAAGGTACATATGACAATAGCAAGGGACTTTCTCATGAAGTAACTAATAAGATAGGGCCAAGATTTCAGCAGCAATGCTATGGAGCATTGTGAGTTTGTAAATTTCTTGGATGAGTTACTACCTCTTGCTGAGAATCATAGGTATACAACATGTTTCTTTTCTTGCCTACATTGATATTTGTTACTAACATTTTAAGTGTATTAAAGATTTCAACATATTGGGCAACAAGAGAAAAAAAGTGCAATGCCAAAATGGGAGCCCTATGATGCACTATTGCTTTTGAAGAAAAGATTAATGTATACTTTCTTCCACAGAAGTCACTTCCTTGGCCAAGGTTTTCATGGACGGAAATGTTTTGTTTTCAAGATTTCTACAAAAGGCTCTGCATCAAATGTAGACTTGGTGAATCGCATGAGAAATTCACAAAATGGAGACCTTTGCAATGTATGGGTATAGTTTGATCATACTTATAGAGTAAATAGGTGTGTTATAGTGGACTACCATGTGTACGTGACAAGGTAAGAGGATTTCTTATGCAATGCCATATGGTGCAAGGCATTGAGACTAATTCTTAGTTGAAATCTATTGTAATGTACATGAACTAATGGCAATAGCCACGTGTGAGATGAAATACTAGGACACCACTAACTAGGTCTTGTTTTGGGAGTGGTTGAACTCCGTGCTGCAGCAATGCAGTTATTTGCATGCCAATTTTTATGGAGTCATGGTAGACAAGGTAGGAGCCAATTGGTTAACCATCAGAACTGTCTTCAAATAGGGGCCAGAAAATGTGATGGATGGATGAGAGAGGTCATGCTTGTTTCATTGGAAGAAAAGCTTGCAAAGCACCTCTCCATATGTGAGCAATGGAGGTTGGCACAAACAAAAGCCTATGCAATGACACAAGTTGCATTAATAAGAAAGTAGTGGCAAAAAGGCTATTTGCAAGAGAGTGACATTCCATCCATGGATATTTTGGCTTAGCTAGTGGGATAATTGAATTGCACATTGGGGAAACGTCATGTTTGTTGTAAGCACTCTTAATACATCAAATTTTATTTTTTGTAATTGACAAGTTCTATAATTCTTCATTCACTACAATCCTTGACCATTGGAGGTTTTAACAAGTGATGTGGAGGTTGCCTAGACATCAAGTAAAAGCCTCTTAGAGAGTATACATGGTTCATAGCTTGCTGGGGAAGGATTCAAGGAGAGGATCTCACTGTATGATGCATGTTTGTCAAACATGGTTAATTCCGTGCTTCATAGTGCAAGACACATGCCTATGCCCTCAAGAAGCATCTTGGTAATGGCCAAAGCATGAAAGCACTTTTGTAGCAAATTGTAGCTAGGAATATCCCAATCCCACCACAAGTTGTACATATGGTACCTAAAGTAATGGCATGGACTTCAATGTTTCAAAAACCAACGAATTTGGAAGGGAACAAGGAATTTGTGCAAAGCAAGAGGAGAAAATCAACAAAAATAGCATAGACTTGTTCTCACAAGCCTAGCTTTGTAATGAAAACCAGGGAGCAATGACAAAAAGGTCGCCCTCGGAAGATTTCATTTCATGGGGTGAAATGCGATAGCACTTGTCTAATGGGTAACATTGCATGTGGTGGCTCCAAGGATTGAGGAACTCTACATTAAGCAACAACACCAAAATAATGCATGTCTACTTTAGTGAGAGAGCAATTCACAATTGTGGAGCATAGCATCAATTCAACCTTGGGGGTGATACGACTCCACTAGACTAGAAAGTAAAGTGTACGGGATTGATTGGAGGAAAGACTAAATGTAGTAAAATACTACAAAATTGTTCACAAGATATTGTGGCTTCATGCTTCTTTTCTGAAAGAAAGCATCCAAGGAAGGGTGGCCCAAAGGCTTAGATGATGTGATTTTGCCCAAATGATGTTACACATACTCGATATGTTGATAAAAATATGGTGTACATCCTATGTATTCCTGTTATTTGGAAGGTGCATGCAATTACAAATATCACACATGAAGAGATATGCAACTTGATAAATGCACAGTTTAGGCTAGAAATAATCACAAGGAGAGTGGGCCATGTGACAAGTGCAGTAGGTGGGACCATGCCTATAGCATTGGCAAGTCCATCAAATCCCCTAGTGTCAACGAGGTCTACAAAGTGGAGCCATGGGGTTTCATATGAGAGGCAACCAAAAGAGTTGCAAATGCACAAAGTATGGTGGCAAGCCTTGTGGATGAAGTCACCATTGAAGATCTCAAACATGTTGCTTTTCATGTAGCCATAGATAGTGGCAAGCCCTGTCTACCTCTTTCTCTCTCTCTCATTATAATTTTTTTTTAAATATTAAAAGTGATTGATTTTTTTTAAAAACCAAAGCATGAACACTTTGCTTGTGTTTTTTAATGTATTTAGATACAACATTCACATGCGTGAACAGGCATATAGATAGGAGTTGCATAATAGAACCTTTCTCAATCAAGATTGATTATTGCAAAAGGTTGTTCCATCTTGTTTCCTTTGGTGCATTCTATCTTATTCAATGTGTACCCAAGATTTGCGATTGTGAGGCAATGATATCTAGATTTCCCTCAAGACATTCTAAAATTAAGATGGCATATTTGCATTTCCATGGAAATGATATAGTACTATTGTTGTGTGTATCCCAAATATAAGATTATGAAATAAATACCCTTTTTTTTTAGCGAAGTGAAAGAACTACATCAACCCTCCAAAAAAAAGTGTTAGATAGCCATGTCATGATGATTAACCAAGACCAAAATACATTTGGGCTCTGCAAAAGCCAAGGATAACTTTGGGATCAAGATGCATTCATGTTACTCACATAGATCAATATTTTTCAATTGTATTCTTGATAGATATAGACCTTGGTGCAAAAGATCGCTACATTTTTTATTTTTTCTAATAAAGCTCACCCAAGCAATCTTGCTTAAAAAATTTCCCCTAGGCTAGCTAGGGATAAGTCACATTGATCTTGCACTCTTCTTGGAAAGTTTTTTAAGGATGTCTTGTTAGATGGTTGTGCTCTTGGAGTGCTCTTTCCACATGATTTTCAATCATAAGACTAGCTCGATTATCTGGTCCTCAATGATTTCTAGATTGATCATCTTGTAGGCATCATGAGTGGCTATATCATGTTGTAACCAAGTCCTTGGGGTAAACTTAAGTGCTTTTAGTATCATCAAAATCCACTCTCCACACCATCATTCCCTAAGCCTCTTTATAATGCCCCAAACATGAATTTGGCAATTTTCAAAGCTTACAGAATGTACAAGGGTTGAATGTTGACGGACATTGCAATGTTGTAGTGTATGCATGGAAAGAGACAAATAGTATTTAACATGGTTCATGATATTAGAGAGAAAATATTAATTTTATGCCACGTGGTGCACACTGTAGAGGTACAATTAGTGCTTCACCTAAGAATTGAGAAAGTTTTATGGAAATCATGTGGTATTTGAGAGAACGACACTATAGCCATAAAAGATTTTGTGCAATATAAGAAGGAAAGATTTTATGTATTTGAGATATTTGTGCATATTGAGATGTTTATGGTAAGAGATACTTAGCCTAAGTAATTATACAAGTAAATGTTATAAGTTTGATTGTAAGGGTACATATGGAAGGGTATAACTTATATATAAAAATGTCCAATATACTCAAGTACCTATAAAAATTCTAGATTAGGAGGAGGATAACTAATTCCATTAATACCAACTAATCTTTTAAAAATTAGTAATTGTATAAAAGATGACATGATATTGAAAAAACCCATGCACAATTTCAATCACAACATGTAAATTTATGAACATAGATGCAAAATGATGTAGACTTGAGAGCACATCAATGAGTGGCATAAAATTAAGCAATATTTTATAGCGGGGTAAAAAGGGATTATGATGAGATATACATGGTAGAGATTATAATGTATGGGTATTTGCTATGCATTGTTTATGTGAAAAGAAAGGGGCAACATTCATGATGAGTTATACATGGTAGAGATTATAATCATATGAGTACTTACTATGTATTGTTTATGTGAAAAGGAAGGGGAAATTTTCACGGTAGACATTCTAATGATATGTGTGCTTGCAATGTGTCTTTAGTGAAAAGGAAGGGGTAGTGTACACAAAAAAAGAGTGGAAAATCAACATCACAACAAAGACATCATATATAGAGGAGTGAGAAAGACACAACCTTGCAAGCTTTGCAATGATGCCAAATGCATGTAACGTGGTTAACAAGTTGACAACACTCACCAAGCTAGCTATAAAATCAAAAGAAGATATTCTATTCAAAGCCCCTTTGAGAGTCATTATAGTAGTGGGAATAATATGTTTTGTCACTTGCATATACAAGAATATTAGAGTAAGACCTATACATGCAACATGAATATTTTATGTGATGCAATTTTACAATATGTGTTACATATGGGGACATGCTAACATGTTAGATCTACTGTGTGCACATTATATTTTTAATTGTGGGTGTGATGTCCATCTTGGGAAAGAGAACCGATGTAGTCTATGAGAGAGAGAGAGAGAGAGAGAGAGAACCCATTCATGAACTTAGTGAATTTGTAAGGTCCATATAAGTTTGTTTGACCTAGCTACTTTTAATTAATGGTTCAATGCTATGTATGTACATGAACTTTTGTAGAGGGAGGGAGGGAGGGAGGGAGGGAGGGAGGGAGAACTAATATCTATCAATTCATGAGCTTCATAAATTTGTAAGCTTTATGTAAATTTGTAAGTCCTAGCTAGTTTTAATTAATTTTCCAATTCTATCTTTTATACATCCATTCTTGTAGTTCTTAGAGCTATGCCAACTTAGATTAACAACTTGACCTAACAAATTGTGGACTTAACTAGAAACAAGGCTACCCTTGGGTTAGTAAGGCAATGCACCTCCTAGCTATTCCTGGTAGTAGCTGATCGATTATGGCCCATACTTTGTGCGTGTGCGTGTGCGTGTGCGTGTGCGTGTGCGTGTGCGTGTGCGTGTGCGTGTGCGCGCGTGCGTGCGTGCGTGCGTGCGTGCGTGTGTGTGTGTGTGTGTGTGTGTGTTCCTTCAAATGTTGTTTTCAATCGTGCAACCCGCTAGACTATTATTGCCTCACCACAAAGACCATAGTGTTAACCACGATAAAGAGTATATAACTCTTGTATGTTGCACGCTTTGCATTTGTATCAATGCCTCTCTCTCTCTCTCTCTCTCTCTCAATCCTGACAAAACAGTCCCCTTTACTAATAAGCTATAGCATGTTACATTTCTAAGCCTTTAACTCATCTATTTAATTTCTATTTCAATAATGGAAAATCTTCATCCATTTTCTATGATCTTTGATGATTGATCAAGTGGCTATGGGCTGCAATCACCAAGTGGTGATGGCTTGTAATCAATAGAAGTTGAGATGTAGCTTTTAGCCAAGGCATGAACAAGGAGCTTCGCACTCCTACTACAAACCTTGCTCACCTTAAATATTGTTGATTTGGAAGAGGAAGTATGTGATGATGATGATGAATCCTTTATTATTCTGCAACAACTTCCATCATTGTGCTTTTCCAAAATTCCCACCAAAAGTTGTTCATTTTAACAACTTCTCGTATCTTAGTATGTCAACCAAGATCTTCCATCAATTACTGGAACCATTACATGTTATTTGTACATACAGATAATGCTAGGTTCTATGAGATCTTTCATCTTCTCACAACATTGTCTAAGCTAGTTTGCTTATTCAAAATTATCTACACCAAGGTCATATCCATATTCATATTCACAATGTTCCTAGAAAAATCCTATCTTGAGAGCAAAATGTCGCTATCACAATTCTATGTCTTTCTTCTAAGATCCAATACTTATGCGTAAGCATTTTGGCTATGGGTGCTCGAAGATGTCAAAATTCATAAACAACTTTGCTTCTTCTTTGGGGAGGAATGGATGTTGTTTGTTATAGTGGCCTCAAATGGAGTCAAAGCTAAACTAAGTCACAAAAGGCTTCAAAGTTGTGTACTTATTTTTCAATTGTTGTGGCATCATAGGTGCAACTCACTACAAATTAGACTTGCCACCTCTGAAAGTGATGTTGATGTGGTAATATTGCTATGAATGTTATAGCATGATCATCCAAGGAATTGACATAGGCATGCACTTTCTTCATGTAAACATTGGATGGCCCAATTTCATTTACGACACGAGTATTGTGGAATACCATTTTCATCCTTCATTGCTATGGCCAAAATAGATTGATTGGCACTCCATTTGAGTATTTCATAATTTCCAAATCATAGAATATATTTTCGATAATGTTTGTTATCCACTTCTTTCTTGATTACTTATGCCATTTCAAAGGAATGAGGTAATTGATAATAGAAGGAACTTCCATGCTAAAACATTCGTAGCTATATCTTGGTAAGGCCATTCAAAACCTTGATTTAACTACATTACATAGTATTATAAATGCTTCTTGTATTTTACGCAATATAATGATTAACCACGAGGAACTGAAAATTGAGGCCATTGAGCATGTAGATTTAAATGATCATCTTGTAGACAACAGCCATCTCTACTACTTTGATTGGAATGACGAGGCTTTCATGCCCACATAATGTAGAGAGGGAGAGTTAGTTAGGAACAATCTCATGGAGTATGTGGACCTTATGAGAGAGGATGATGATGTTTAGGGATTTTGTCCACGTGCATTGTTGGATATTACAACATGCAAACACATATGCTTTTCTTTTGGAATTGTTGTCTTTCTCTTTGCGAGGATTTGTTCTTCCAAATTGGCATTGTACAATATATTCAAGTAGTGCATTAGTCCAAATCTCTAAGATTGAGTTGAATTTCTGCTTTTTCCTAATTCATAATCTCATTCTTAGCATGTATTGAAAGTTTCACCCGACATGGTACAAAAGGTACTGTGGCTTACAAATTACAACTAGTAATGCACCAAGAGGAGTTTGATCTTATGGTCTCATGTAGACTTTTGCATAAGTTCAATGATTCTTATAGCAACAATGTCCTCTTGTGATTCTCATGATTTTTTCATTAACAACTTCTCTACCTTCACATGTTTAGTAACATTAAGTCTGAGATTCATTTCGTGGTAAATTAATTATTGGTACCATATGACACATTTAAATTAAATAGATGCCATTCCATTGAAAATGCCAGGGTTGTTCCCCTTGTCCTGCATATCATCTCACAACCTTAATAGTCTTCATTAATTATTAAAAATTGAAGACATTGTATGATACAATATGATCTTTGTTTTGGAGATGTAGCTTTGTAACAAGAACAATCATTTTTCAAAAACCCTACAAAATATTTTCATATATTGCATATATATCAATGTAAACTAGTTTATCACATATTGTTTCCTATTGTACGTAGTAATGCATTGTAACCTTCATATGGGCCACCAATTACCTATAGGGAATACACTTACACATGGCATTTGATATTGCAAATGCACAATTCTTTTTAATGTAGCTTCAAATAATGGCTTCTTCTACATCCAGCTTTCTACAAGTTAACCTTATCATTCAAACTACATATACTTTGCCTTACCTAACAAACATTGAATAAATCACACTCCTCCCAGCTTCAAATAATGACTTATTCTACTTCTATATCCAACTTTCTACAAGTTAACCTTATCATTCACTATAGTTTAATTTCTTCCAATGAAAGTACACATACTTTGACTCACCCAACCAACATTGAGTAAACCACACTCCTCCTAGCTTAACTCAATGTGTTAACAAGGGCCATGGCTCACTGTACTCCACATCCCCTAAAAAAAGGGATTATATCAAGCTTCCCATTCACTCAATAGGGGGACAAGCAAGAGAGACCTTTCTCATTTAAGAAGTCAACCTACCTTGGCAAACTAACTCTTGCCTAATCATTCCCTTCCCCTCTCCAAACCATCAAGTTCACTCCTTCAAGTAAGCAAACAAATTAATGATTCTGAGATTGTAGTAGACACAACTCGTTCTCCATCTCACTATAGTCTATTTATGCTAGAATTGAATATGGCCTCACAATCCTTGCATAATCTTCTTCCTCTAAGTGCTTGATCTATGATCACGGCTCACTCAAAGCTCAAACCACCATTGTAAGGTGAAGGAAGGGAAGAATATGATGATGATAATGGAGATGTATATAGTGGAGTCAGTGAGTGCTTCCCCCTTGTCTCTCGCACTCTTAGCTTCAAATGCAAATGACCTAGGATTTGACCGTAGCAAATTTCCAATGGAAATCCAACAGCTATTAGAGTAGTACAATTAAAAAAGGATAGTATACATGGGGAGATTAGTACATGAGATCATAATAGATGTGGAAGAGAAAAGGAGGCTAGGAAAAGATTTGTTGCAATGAGTTGCTAGGTTCACACATGCATAAAGGATCAATAGGAAAAGGAGAGGATGAACTAAACTAGGTCCAATACATCTTAACATTCACAAGAAGAACTGGATCAAGAGAAAATGTTGATAAGAAAAGAGCCCTCGAATTTTTGAGCTATATACATAAACTTCTTTTTTGGGGTGCCCTTCTACATATTTAGATATTGCGTTAGCTCTTTGCCTTAAACCACTTGCCTTTGATGGAGTATAGATTGTCATGTCTATAATTCTATATGAGTTCCTTTATATTTTGTATGGGAGTGAACTCGAGACTCTCTCGAAATGACTTTTTGTTGGGGGTAAAGGCGCCTCCGTCGTGCCGCCCCGTGTATTACTACACTGACAGTACCCGCCACTGCACATTGTAGGTGGCGGGCGCCCGTCACGTCACTTTATTCTTTATTCTTTTAGTGACAGTTTAAATAAAGGAAGGCCCGGTCACACATTGTGACTGTTGGAGTTCCCATTTCTTGTCTCTCTCTTTCTTTCTCTTGCTCTCCCGCCATAGCTCGCGTGCAAGCTTCGATCCTTCTCACCTTTCAACTGGTATTAGAGCTTGGCATTCTCTTGCTCGAGCTCGACTCGGTGCTTCCCGACCTTCGCATCGACTCGCTTCACGCATTGGGTCTCCATCCCGGCAGCCATAGCCGACCTCTTGAGCTCCCGACTCTCCCCGGCTTCCCGAGCTCCATCCTGGCCTTCTTGAGCTTCATCAGGGCCTTGCCCTTGAGGTATTGCTTCAGCATTTGCAGGCATTTGAGTGTATTCTCAGATTGAAACAGGGCAGGAACAAAGGGCAGCCACTCTTCTTGAGCTCCATAGCTCATATCTTCCCTCCCCTTTGCATTGGGCCTTCATGGCTTGGTATGTGCCTACCTTGGGCCATCATTGAGCCCCCCATTACCCCCTTTTCAGCCCATGTGGAGCAGCAGCAAGTTCAGCACCAACAGGGCAGATTGCATCATTTTTTTCCAGGCTGTGAGCACTTATCTACTTCAGCTCCACACTTGGCCATTGCTTCTTGCTCTCTACCTTGATCAAGAGGGCTATAGACTTCATGTTTGATGTCATTCAAGCTTTGGGCATTGGTCTTGATCATTCGGGGCTGATCTCTTCAGATTTGGGACTATCATAAACTGTCATAACAGGCTGAAAACAGGCCAGCACCATTGGCATTAGCATTTGTTGCTTATACTCCATTCCGGTTGTGCTATTTGATGCCCGTATGCGGTCTACATAATGCCTAGTGCCTTGGGAATGTGTGCACATGATTATGCCATGATTTTGGCCTGAAATATTGGCTGATTTGGGACTGTTATTTACTGTTATACAGTGCTGGAAAGAGGGCAGCCACACTTGGCATTGGCATTTGATGCTTATACTCTACTCCGGTTACCTTATTTGATGCCCGTATGCGGTCTACTTCCTACCCGGATGTATTGGGGATGTATGCATTTGGTTTGACCATGATTTTGGCTTGAATTTGGGGCTGAAATCTACTGTTTAGAACAGTAAATACATGCTGGAATAATAGTGGGCTGAAGGTACTTTACATGCTTTGGCACTTACCTACCAATACCGGATGTATGCTTTGAGCTTTGGCATGATGTCTCTGACATTTGGGGACGGCTTGGAGCATATGTATGAGATTATGGGATGCTTTTGAGCTTCGCATTAGCTCCGTCTTCACTGGCATTTGGACCAACTTGGCATGCTCGTGGATTGCCTATGCCTCATGTCTCTGCTTGACAGTTAGGCTTTTGCATTACATGCTTTGGTTCGTGACATATGCTATTTGGTTCGTGTATGCCATACCGACATTTGGAGCTTGGATTTGGATGTATTTGAGCATTCCTGGCTTACTTGATCACTGATCTTGGTTGCTATTTGGATGTCATTGAGTTGACCGAGAGCTTATTTGGGCTTATGTATTGCTTCATGGTTAATATGACCGGTGCTTCATGTATGTCATGCTCTCTTGGATGCACTTGATGCATTGACAGGGTCACTTATCACTGGTGCTTTCTCTTGGGTTGTTTGAGCTTCTGAGCTTGCTTTGTACGCCTTTTGTGCCAGTGGGAGCATTTTACATGCTTGCTTGACCTTTGACAGTTGCATGCTATTGGAGCACTTACATGTATTTGGAGCAGTTTATGTCTTGAGCAGCTACATACGCATTGAGACTTTGGGATCATACTCCGATCTTTATGGATATGCATTGATGTACTCTTGGTTCACAGGATGCTTATGAGCTAAGTCTCATATTTGGATCTTTCTTTTTTAGCAGACACCTGTTTGTGTCAGGTTTTGGCAGTTACAGGAACACTTTGCCTAGAGTGTCTGGGGGTGTGCCTTTCACTGGCAGATGTTATTTTGATATGCTTCGGTATTGAGCTCATGTTCTTTTCACTGTCATTGGCCTTGCTTATGTCCGTTTCATGCCGGCTTTGGACCTAGCATTGTTTGCTTGACATTGGATCCTATTTTGGGACAGTTTGCTCTCTAGACTGCATACCTGCAATTTATTACAGCAAGCAGTTATTGGTGGACTGAGGTGTACTTTTCATGCTGAAATATCCTGATTTGGTATACCGCACCTAGTACTAAGTGGGCAGCAACTTTTGGCACACTTTGCTCGCCCTTTGGACCCCGTTTTGGTCATTTTTGGGCAGTTTCTGCAGTAAAACAGCAAGCAGTTTTGGGCTGTTTGGGCATTTCCAGCCTGCATAATGGCGTCATCTTCGCATGATAGTGCCATCTTTAACATTACAAAGTTGGATGGTACCAACTACTCTTATTGGAAGAGTCAAATTTGGCAGGTCTTGGTGCAGAAATCTCGGATTAAGCCACTTCGGTTGAGTGGGGAGCAGCCTGAAACTATGGACAATGACGACTGGCTTGAACTTGATGAGCTATGCAAGTCCACGATTGTATTGTCTGTCACTGAACAGGTACATTATAATGTATTTGAGGAAGCACAGAGTGCATGGGATCTATGGAATAAGATCAAGAATCTTTATGATAAGAAAAGTCCAGCGAGTCAGATGTACTGGTTGAAGCAGCTTATGGATCTGCGCATGAAGGATAATGCGACTATGTCTGCTCACTTGAGCCAATTCCATGCTATACTGAAGAACCTGACTTCGCAAGATATCACCTTTGGAGAGGAAGTAACTCCTCTTTTCTTGCTTGGGACTCTGAATGAGTCATGGGATGTTTTCCGTACTGCTCTTTGTGCCTCTAGTGCTACTCTAAAATTGGCAGATGTTGAGAGTGCTCTTCTTCAGGAAGAGGTGAATCGCAAAAACTTGGATGCCTCTCGTGGTAGTCATGCTTTGATAGTTAGAGGCAGGAATGACAGGTATGACCGTGGTAATGGCCGAGGTTGTGACTCGCAGAAGGGTCGGTCTAAATCTCGTGGCAAGTCGCGTAGTAAGTCGTGTGGGCGCAATGCAAATGTCACTTGTCATCATTGTGGGAAAAAGGGCCATATCAGACCACAATGTCATGAGTTGTGCAATGAGAAGCGCAAGGATAAGGGAAAAGATAAAGTGCAGGAGAAGTCCTCTGATCGCAGCATAGTACCTGCGAAGTCCAGCGTCAAGATTGAGGAAATTAATGTCACGCAGACTGAGGAGTTCGATGGTGGTGATGAGTTTATACTTGCAGCTAGTTCTTCTGATGCTTCACACTTGACTGAGACATCTAGTATGTATACACAGTGCTGGTTATTGGATTCAGGTGCGTCCTTCCATGTGACGCCTTACCGTGAGTGGTTTCACTCTTACCGTACTGTATCTGGATCAGTTAAACTTGGAGATGACAGGTCTCTTGATATTGTGGGCTGTGGAGATATTCAGTTGCAGTTTTCCACTGGCAGTTCCTTTTTGCTCAGGGATGTACGTCATGTACCTGCGCTTACGCGCAGTCTTATGTCTGCAGGACAGTTGGATGATGCAGGGTTTCATGTATATTTTGGGGATTCTGCCTGGAAAATTACCAAAGGCAGACTTGTGCTTGCTAGAGGCGCCAAGGCTGGCAGCCTCTATCCTCTTGTTGTATCTGGGTCTTCTGTAGACCATGTTTTGGCAGTGGGCTCTATCCCACATGTATCACTTTGGCATGCCCGTTTGGGGCATATGTCTTTAAAGGGAATGAAAATGTTATCTGGTTTGCAGTATGTTCCGCCTTTGGATTATGCATGTTTTGACTCGTGTGATCATTGTCTTTATGGTAAGCAGAATAGGTCTACGCATAAGAAATCGGGTAGGCCACGCATGAGTGAGCCCTTGGCATTGGTGCATTCCGATGTTTGTGGGCCTATGCCTTGCATGTCTATGGGTGGCGCGAAGTACTTCGTTACCTTCATTGATGATTTTTCTAGGAAAGTGTGGGCTTATCCCATAAAGCAGAAGTCCAATGTCTTGGCAGTTTTTCAGAGATGGCTTGCTCTTGTTGAGAACCAGACTGGGTATAGGCTGAAATGCCTTAGGACAGATAGTGGAGGAGAATATGTCTCGCATGCTTTTGAGCAGTTTTATGATGATAGGGGTATTAAGCGTCAGTTGACCGCCCCTTACACCCCACCCCAGAATGGTTTGGCTGAGCGCATGAACAGGACTATTCAGGAGCATGTGTGCTCTATGCTTAGCCATGCAGGCCTACCACAGAGTTTTTGGGCTGAGGCAGTTAGTACGGCAGTGCATGTCATAAACCGATCGCCTTCCAGTGGATTGGATTTCCAGGTTGCAGAGGAAGTTTGGGCTGGTAAGCCACCCTCTTATGCGCATCTCCGTGTCTTTGGATGTGAGGCATTCTGCCATGTGCCCAAGGACAAGAGGAGTAAATTGGATCCAAAGAGCATTAAATGCATATTCCTTAGCTATGGTGAGTCAGGAGAGATGGACTATCGCCTATGGGATCCGCAGGCGCGGAAAATAGTACGCAGCCATGATGTCATCTTCCATGAAGACAAGATGCACAGGCAGCCTGAGAAGGTGGTTGAGATCCGCAGAGTGATCTTTCAGGAGGAGCCTAGAGCTCCAGCACAGCCAGTAGTACAGCCTGTAGCAGTTCCTCCACAGGGCCAGGGTGTTGGACAGGCAGTTAGCCAGGTAGCAGAGCCTGCGGTGAGACGGTCTGCTAGAGATAGACGTCCACCTGATAGATTTCAGCCCTCTATGCATTATGTTTTGGTTACATATGCAGAAGAGCCTTTCACTTATGATGAGGCTATGCGCAGGGGTGACAATCACTCCTGGGAGAGGGCTATGCAGTCTGAGATAGACTCCCTGCATAAGAATGAGACTTGGGATTTGGTTGCCTTACCTAAGGGCAAGAAGGCTTTGCCATGCAAGTGGGTGTACAAGCTGAAAAGTACCCCTGGACACCCCAAGCCGGCATACAAGGCTAGATTGGTAGCAAAGGGTTTTAAGCAGGAACATGGTGTGGACTTTGATGAGGCCTTCTCTCCTGTGGTTAAGATGACCACCCTGCGCTTAGTCTTGGCTTTAGTTGCACAGCTTGACTTAGATCTATATTAGATGGATGTCAAGACGGCTTTTCTACATGGGGACTTGCATGATGAGATCTATATGGATCAGCCTAAGGGCTTTGTAGAACCTAGCAGGGAGCACCTAGTGTGCAAGTTGAAGAAGAGCTTGTATGGCTTGAAGCAGGCGCCTAGGGAATGGTATCATAAGTTTGATGCATTTATGCAGTCACAGGGCTACAGCAGGAGTGCTATGGATCCGTGTCTTTACACGAAGAAAGCCCGTGATGGAAATTTGCTTATCTTGGTACTCTATGTTGATGATATGATGATATCAGGGAAAGCTCATGATGAGCTAGATGCTCTTAAATCTCAGCTGAAGAAGAGCTTTGAGATGAAGGATTTGGGACAGGCCTCACATATACTTGGGATGCGCATTAAGCGCGATAGGCATTAGGGGCTTTTGTATCTCTCACAGCGGGAGTACATTCATAAAGTCCTTGAGCACTTCCGCATGCAGGACGTAAAGCCTATTGGCTGTCCATTACCTTCTTATGTGAAGGTATCACAGGCCGATTGTCCGCAGACAGATGAGCAGAGGGCCGAGATGGCCAAGATCCCTTATGCTTCAGCCGTGGGCAGTTTGATGTATGCCATGATAGCCACTCGTCCAGATATTGCGCATGCAGTTGGTGTTGTGGCACGCTATATGGCTACACCTGGTAGCAGACATTGGGATGCCGTGAAGGGTATCATGAGGTACCCGAAGGGCACAGCAGATATGTGTATTTGCTATGGCAGCCAGGATACAGGGGTCGTGGGGTACACTGACTCTGATTATGCAGGACATGCAGATAGTAGGAAGTCCACTTCTGGCTATGTATTCACCTATACTGGAGGGGCTGTCTCTTGGATGTCCAGGGTTCAGAAGTGTACGGCTTTGTCTACCACTGAGGCCGAGTATGTTGCAGCCACTGAGGCTTGCAAGGAGGCCATATGGTTAGGCCGTCTAGTTGCTGACCTTGGGATTGATGCTACACCTACACTGCATTCAAATTCTATGAGTGCCATTCAGTTGGCTAAGAATCCGGTCTTCCATGCGAAGACGAAACACATTGAGGTGAGGTATCACTTCATACGTGGTGTCGTGGAGGACAAGTCTGTTGACCTTGTCAAGATCTCCACTGACGAGAATCCTGCAGATCTACTCACGAAGAGCCTCACTACTGAGCGCTTTGCCTTCCTCAGGAGGTTGATGGGCGTTGGATGAGATGTCACCTTTCCTCATCCCTTGTGCCTATGTACATTTGTACTATCTTTTCTTTTTTCTTTTCTCTCTCACTAGGGCAGATTCGCCTTTAAGTGGGAGGTTGTTGGGGGTAAAGGCGCCTCCGCCGTGCCGCCCCGTGTATTACTACACTGACAGTACCCGCCACTGCACACTGCAGGTGGCGGGCGCCCGTCACATCACTTTATTCTTTATTCTTTTAGTGACAGTTTGAATAAAGGAAGGCCCGGTCACACATTGTGACTGTTGGAGTTCCCATTTCTTGTCTCTCTCTTTCTTTCTCTTGCTCTCCCGCCATAGCTCGCATGCAAGCTTCGATCCTTCTCACCTTTCACTTTTCTAATAGATTATATTACCACCAATTAATCATTAACCATCAAAGTAGGGTGGCATTTGTAAAAAATTCATCCATTGAATACCACATATTGGGCTTCCTCCTCACTCTTCTTCTTTCATCAGTGCCAAGTGTTAACAATATGCTTTCATATTATTACTTTAGCTTATTTGAGTTGTCATTGCTTATATCAATCACCTCTAGTGGTAATTTACATGTTGAGATCAACTATTATCGATTTCAAAGGACACCCTTCAACGTTAAGTTCTGGCACATCATTTTGTGTACATAACATATCCTCCTTGTATGAATTAATAATTTTTACCATATATACATTATTCTTGTTAGAGTTTTAATTTGTTGATGTAGAGATTGCATGCTATTTCTTGATCCTCCTTGATATTCCCACCTCTTCCTTGCCCTCCTTTTTACTATGTATGCTTGTAATAGGCTTAAAATAAATAGGTAAAGTAAGATAAATTAGATACATACCATTTTGATTGTACCAATAGCCTCCATATTTGCACCCTTTTATAGAGAACATGGCTAAAAAGTTGGGGATTTGTTGCTAACAAAAGAAGCTTTGAAGTTTTGAAGTATAGCTCATAAGCCTTGTTGTTAGAGGATGCTACTAACCATGTTTTAAACTCAAGATGGATATATGATCAAGGTTTTGAAGTTTTGAAAAATAGCTCATAAACCTTGTTGGTAGAGGATGCTATTGATCATGTTTTAAACTCAAGATGGATATATGATCAAGGTTTTGGCTATGTTTATTGAAATTAGGATATGATATGTTCCCATAAGAACGTGGCCATCATTCTTTCATGTTGCTATTGCATTAGCCCATTTTGTCATGTAATCTATTAAACTATGATGTACCATACTTGGGAATATTCCATTGTGGGGCTGAGTGGTCCCATGAAATCAATTCTGCCTTTTTCAAAGGGTTGATGGGCCAAAATTGGCATAAGATCAATCTTGTACTTCTTAATGGGTACCGTTGTGCATTGGCACTCATCACAGTGCTTAACAAATTGTACTATCTGCTTAAATAGTGCTAGCCACCAAAGTTGTGATTACCATTCGTATTTGTGTGCAATTTTCTTCCAACTCTTGCATTCTCATGTTTGCATTCTTTCTTACTTCAATTTTGAGAGAGAAAGGGGGTGGGGGTGGGGGATAGGGAGAGAGTGAGTCTGAGAGTATGAGGGACAAGGGAGAAGCACTCATTGATTGCACCATCTCCATCTCCTTCTTCCCCTTCTTCTTCTTCTTCTTACAATGGTAGTTTGAATAGTCTATGGGTATAGATTGAGCATTTGGAGCAAGAAGATCATATAAGGATCCTAGGGCCATCTCCAACCCCAATGTGGATCGACTACAATAAGAGGGAGAATGAGTTATGTTTACAACAACCTTGTAATCAATAGTTTATTTACTTGCTTGAAGGAGTGAACTTGATGGTTTAGAGAGGGCTAGAGAGGGCTAGAGAGTGATAAAGTGAGAGTTAGTCCACCAAGGTACATTGAACTCTTAAACCAATTAGAGCTCTACTCACCTCCCATTATTGAGTGCATTGAAGCTCAAAATTTTTATTCCCCTTAACAAAACCAAGTGGAATCAACCAACCAAGGCAATTGTTTTTCCACTGTGCTTAGGAATAGGAAGCTTACAAGGCATGTTGGGGTTTAAAGGCCACCTATGCCTAGCCGCCTACACTTCTCCTTACTACTTGCACATGTGTACACTACAAGCGGTGGCTACCCACCATTGTCACTATATATTTTATTCTATCTATGATAATAGAATAAGGAAAGGGAGGTCACACATTGTGATTATTAGAGTTCCCACACATGATCTTGCTCTCTCTTGCTTGAATCTCCATAGCTCTTGCATCTTCTTACTTTCACTTTTGCTTTCACCTCTTGCTCCACCTTTCAACTAGTAATAGAGTGAGCTTTCAAGGAGCTTCATTGACTTTTACTTTAGCCCGAAAAAAGAGCTTCAATTGAGCTTGCATGGCAGCCCCACTTCAATTCATTTGAGATATGCACCCACTCCCCTTCTTGGCTTTTTTCCTCACATTCAGAGCACCTTTCCCTATTGCCAAGTGATCTCGAAGGTCAAACATAGCAAGGCAACCCTAGGATCAGCCCTACAATTTGCGAAGCATTTTTAGGGGTTACTTTTACCATGCATTCATTAGCCATTCTGAGTGGTTCTCTTGCTTGTTGCCTAGCATTTAGGCATTGTTCTTGACTTCTCTAACTCCTTCTTGAGCACTATTTGTGAAGCTTAAGATCAACCGTTCACCTATAGTTTAGGACAAACCTATTGTTCTGTTGAGATGGAAAGCTCAACACATGCAGACATTGATGATGGACTGCCTAGCTAGACGGATCTGCATATCTACACTTAGCACATCGATGATCATTATGATCCTCACATGGCCAATGACTTATCACTTATTATATTTAGTTTGTTACACCTACCTACAACTGACATAGTTATAGCACCAGTTGACTAGTATAGTCAGTTATGCATTGTTTGACTTACTAGGCCACTTTCCTTTATGTTGTATCTTATCTATACTTTGTATACATTGTATTGTGTGGAAGAAGAAAAAGAAGAAGAAACCAACAAGAAAACGTTTTGGCCTCCATCTCTCTTTTTGTGTTCTTGAGTGAGCTTCCTCTTGTGTGTATGGTGTGTATTTGGCGCAGCAACTCAAGCAAGACCCCCCACCATGCAATTCTTGACATGTTCACTCTTTGGATAGTAAGTATTTGCTTGGTTTATGCTCTACTAATGCTTATGAGGCCCATTTCTATCCTCGAACGATATATTGATGCTTGAAAAAGGCTTTTGGATTGATAAGAGCTTGTTTAGCTCAGTTCTTGAAGGGTTCTTTGCTATAAGAAGATGGGTCTAAATGCTTTTATGTAAAGGGATCTTTGCTTATAGAAAAAGTGAATGGAAAGAACATTGATGGAGCCCATACTTCTCGTGCACTTACAGAGCTAGACACAAACATGATGGTAAAGGGACTAATAACTATGGTCTAAGTCTCGTGGGCAATTGTATTTAGATCTATTGATCATGTTTTAGCCATGATCAATATTCCATATGCATCTCTTTGGCATCGCCGTCTTGGACATATGTCCTCAAAGGAATGAAAGTTCTTCCTCATTTGCAATACTTACCACCTCATGACTACTCCTATTTTGATTCATGTGATCATTATTTATATGGCAAGCTTACTCGTAACTCACATAAAAAGTATGGTTCTACATACATGGGTGAGTTAGTGGCTCTTGTGCATTTAGATATTTGTGGTGCCATGCCCTTTCAGTCATTAGGTGGTGCAAAGTATTTTGATATGTTTATTGATGATTATTCTCATAAGGTTTGGGCATATCCCATAAAGCTAAAAGTTTTGACTATATTTCAACGCTTTCTTGATATGGTTGAGAACCAAACTAAAATGCATATGATATGATAATGGGGGTGAATTTATCTCTGAGGCATTTGAGCATTTTCATGAGAGGTATTAATGTCAGTTAACCATCTCTTACGCCCACCCCAAAATGGTGTTGCAAAGCCCATGAATAGGATTATTTAGGAATGGGTTCGTAGTATGCTTAGTTAGGCAAGCTTGCCACAATATTTTTGGGTTGAGGTAGTTATTATTGCAATTCATTTGATTAATAGATTCCATGCACTACTCTTAGTGGTATAGCTACAGAGAAGGTATAGTTTGCTAAACCTCCCTCATATACACACTTGCAAGTCTTTGGATGTGAGGCTTTCTACCATATTCACAAAGACAAATGCAACAAGTTGGATCTGAAGTTAGTCAAATGCATCTTTCTTGGAGATAATGATGTAGGTGAGATAAGCTATTGCCTTTGGGAACCACTGGCTTGAAAAGTTCTTTGTAGCCATGATGTTGTATTCCATGAGAAAAAGATGCATATGAGACCATAGTAGATAATTGAGGTACGTAGGGTGATCCTTCATGAGGAGTAACAAGTCTAGTTAGTTGTTGATGATGTAATGGCCCAAGATCTACTTGTTGTGCAAGATCATGATACTAGACAAAGAGGACAAGCAATATAGAACCCAAAAGTGGCTTTTGACACTCTGCTAGAGCATGATATTGTCTTGATCATTTTGATCCCTCTATGCATTATGTCATGGTGGCTAGTTCTAATGAGCCCCTTACTTATGAGGGTGATAGTCACTCTTGGGAGAGAACGATACAATCTAAGTTTGACTCACTACAGAAAAATATTACATGGGATTCAGTTTCCTTGCAAGATCGTAAACATGCACTACTATGCAAGTGGATTTATAAGTTGAAAAGCAACCCTAGTCACCATAAGCCAACATATAACATGTTTGGTTGCTAAGGGTTTTAAATAAGAAAAGGGAGTCAATTTTGATGAGATATTTTGCTCTATGGTCAAGATGACTACCCTTCACTTTTTTATCGGCCTTGGCTGTGCAAATGGATCTCGACTTGTACTAGATGGATGTTAAGACAACTTTCTTGCATGGAGACCTACATGAGGATATCTATATGTTACAACCTAAGGGCCTTGAGGAAAAGGGTAGGGAACACCTAGTATGCAAGTTGAGAAAGAGTCTTTATGAACTTAAGCATGCATCTAGGGTATCATAATATCGATGCCTTTATGCATTCATAGGGTTATTCCTACAGTGATATGGATCCGTGTCTTTATATAAAGAAGGCCCATGATGGTAGCCTTATCATTTTGGTGCTATACATCGATGGCATGGTGATTACTGGGAGTGCTCACGATGAGCTAGGTGCTTTGAAGACTCGACTCAAGCAAAGCTTTGTGATAAAGGACATGGCATATGCCCCTCACATACTTGGTATGTGCAAACAAGTGCCTTCTCATGTGAAGATCAATCACCAAGAAGATTATCCCCAATTAGATCATGAGAAGGTCGAGATGGCCAAGATCTTGTATGTATCTATAGTGGGTAGCTTGCTGTATCCCCTTTGGGAAATTGTGCAACTGACGAACTTCTTGTTTGCAAATTTTGCCTAACACATGTTCATCACCTTTAATGAAAAAAGGCCATCTAACTTTAATAAGTGCCATATCATCAAGACATTTGTTAAGTTCGCACCTTAAAAAAAGCATCTAATCCAACCCTCTACCCATAATCTACTCCATGACTTGTCTTGCCATCCACGCAACTCTCTGCCATGTCATCTGCCTGCCCCCCATCACTTGCTCTGCATATCAATATGTTCATGTGGGCAAAGCCTAGGCACATTAGACTACATCCATTAATGTTACATAGGAGACCTTTCACCACTCAGGCAAGGCATTTTACTACAAGCCTCCACAACCTAGTCTACCAACCTAGGATGGGCAATAACAATCCATCAACTTCTACTTTGTATATGAATGTACCATGTAGACTTGTTACTTCTAGGGATAGTTTTCATTCTCAACAACAAAGCCATTCTTCTCACATGACTGTTGTTGGTTTGTAAAGGATTGTTCTTGTAGATTTCATTAAACTAGAAATGGAGAGGCTTGAGGTCGACAAGTATGCTATATAAAAGACAAGGCCTTGGAAGAATATCTAGTCTTCATTAATTGGTAATGAACATAACTCAATGACAGGTAAGGGGGATTTCCTCTCAAATCAAGAAATAAGATTTTGTGCACAATTTTCATTAGCAACTAGGACATCTTTTTTGCAATTGAAACATAAGCACATTATGGTCGGTTCCTCTCATCTATGTAAGGACTGTTTTTTTTTTTAATAATCATGTTTCACATAAATGAGGATTTATATTGAATATATATTCCTCTTTGCAAACATCACACATTCAAAAGGATGTCAAGAGTAAATTCCTTGTGGTGTAAACTTTGTATGACGATGATATTCTTTGGCTTGTCAAAGTGTATGTACCCAATGCAACCACGAATCATCATCTGCTATGGAAGGATTGCAATGTCATTTGATGGCCCATCCAAGGTTCATAATGGATAGCTTTCATACTTGTGAGCACATAGCTCAAGCAACATCACTCAAATCAGTGATGCATGTTCTTGAGTGCCAAGTAGGCTACAATAATGACTTCCTTTAAGCATGACATGAGGGCATGGCTTCATCACTCTCGAACAAGCTATGCATATCATTCTATCCAAAGGTAGTATCTTCTTCCTGATCATTATCCTCTAGTGTTAAAAATGTTTCATTAACCAATAGATGCTTTTTAAGGCCTCACTAGGCCACTTACCTATGTGCTTCAATCAATCCTTTTTTATGTATGACCAAAACTCAAAATATGTGCAATTACTCATTGGTTCATTTGGCATATGAGTGCTTTCAAAAGGCAACCACACATGATACGTTCTTGAAGATAATGCTCATACACAATCCCATGCAAATGGGGTTCAACATCTCTCTCATTCATGTTGAATTCTAATACCTTTAATCTTTTTGAAACACACTTGAATTTATAGTAGAGTGGTGACTCCTTTGATAACTTGGATACTTGCATTCTAATCTTTGGCATGCTAAGGTTCATTTTTTCCCAAATGAACAATATGAGAAGTATGAAATATTGGCCCTTGTAGAGCATTGCATGATAATGCCTCTCAAGCTTATGATTTTTCCACTCATTTTCATCAAAAATATGCTAGAGAAACATTGAGACTCTTGGAACTCTCAATGACATTATTATTAACCTCATTTGGTTATTGTTAATGTGTGGATCATCAATTATTAGGGTCACAAAATAACATTCAAGGTCATGTCATTGTCACTTTGCATTGTGTTGTAAACACAATCAGAATGGCAACCTATATGCACATAGATTTCAAAAGGAAATGCAATTTTATCTCACCTTCCACATGGGTAAAGTCTAGAATGCTGATTGGATATTGCAAAGCTTCAATGTTGCACAAGGTTCCTTTCCCTCATGCTAAAGCAATGGAAGCCTTTTTTTGTCATCAAGTTCTTGCATAAAATCTCCTCCAAGATAATTCCAAACAAAATTCAAACATCTTTAAGAGTTGATTCATAAGAGGTAATAGGGTTTCATCAAGGGGAAGGAACATTACACACATTTGGGGTGTTTACTTGGGGATTGATTATGTGAAAGCACCTAGTTACAATGTTGATACAATCCAACTACATATTGACACATTGAAAAAGCCTTGAAGTGGACACGGCTCCTAAAACATATAACTCAATCAAAGGCTTTCATACACTCCATATAAGCTAGTTCATTAAAATATCACATTTGGCCTCTAAATGTGAACCCAAATGACTATTAGTATAATCTGCATAATTGATTTGATGGACATTTAAGATTCATGTAATAACACTTCGGATGGCCCTCAAATGGTCTTTATGGATGCAACACACTTGCATGGACATTGCTAAGGGTTTCATTGACCAAGCTAGCATCTCCCATTGCCATAATTGGATTCACGCATCACATCAACACCTTCAATTTGACTCTTTACATTAAAAGGCCACAATCTTTTTCACTCTCCCATTTGAAAGCTTCTTAGTAAAAGATATTGTGATCATTACTTACCTTATTTGGATGCCACTTTTGTTCCTCTCCCATTTGATTGCATCTTGGAAAGATATAGCATGCTCTGAGTACTTGCCATCGGCCAAACTCTAAAAATGAGTAACAACTCAGGTTCTAGCAACCTTCAAGTTGGTTAAATACACACATAAAACGTGGTAAGTCCAAGAGAATTTAGTGACTCAATGGAGAAGTATACCAAATGCTATCAATTTCAATCAATCTCAAGTTTGACGCTATCAATTCTCTGAATCTCAAGTTTATTATTTCAAATATATTCATCACTACTTTTATATTTCTTAAGGCAATAGGCTGTTTGGACCTGTTTGTTTGAAGTAACTTGCAAGTCACATTTGTCAAGATGGTTCTAGATAAGAGATGGGTGGCTTAGAAAGTCAATAAAGCTTGGGCCTTCCAAGTAGTGCGACAATTGTGGAGATTGACACTTCCCTACCAACGAAAAGTCTTCAATTGGAGGCTTGACATAGGGATTTTCTCAACCAATAATATGCTCCTTATAGGGATTCTCTCAACCAATAATATGCTAAATGTAGTAAGATTCCCACAGTAAATGCGCATTTTGAACATCCGATGGGACTAATACTCCTCTCCATTTGTTGCACAGTGTCTAAAAAGTCTACAACTTCATTTGCAAGCATAAGCCACAATGACAACACAACCATTTTGGATAAGATGCCATCAAATGCACCATGGGTAGCTGCTCCATGGTTTGAGGTCATTAATGACAACACAACCATTTTGGATAAGATGCCATCAAATGCACCTTGGGTAGCTGCTCCATGGTTCCAGGTCATTCATTCCACCTTCACAATCATAAGCTTCAATGACAACATAACCATTATGCAGGCTGTCCTAACCAAAGGAAATGCCCAACCCAGTGAAAATCAAGTTAAAGGTGAGCTTGTCCAAAGAATCACAAAATCAAGTTAAAGGTGAGCTTGTCCAAAGAATCACATCACCCTGTCAATTAAAACTACATTTCTCATACTCGTAGAGTTTCGCCTACACACTATTCTCAACCAGAACCTTGTTAAGATCACATTTTGACAAAGAAAAGTCCTCTAACCACTAAAGAGGAGGAGGATAACCATGATTTGCAACAACATTATTCTAAACCCATCCTTTAAAAATGCAAACCAAAGCCATCCATTATCATATCGCCATCTAAAGCAACTTGGACTACATTTTAAAATCTAGTCGAACGAACAAGATTCCATAAACGACCCCAAGATGTGAATGTATGCATTGAAAAAGAATCCGAGAGGACTCAAGCTGGTTAAGCCTCTACCTAGAGCATTAGAGCTGCATTTGAGGAAACTGTGACAGGTCATATTTGTGGGAAGAATTTGCATTCGATATAACAATTTGGGAAGCCCCAGAATAGCAGAATAAACCTTAATTTACTGGATATTCAATACACTTCTACCAACATGCCATTTCAATCCTAGCATTTCCCTTTTCAGTCAGCTGCCATTCCAAATAAGGTCATCCCCCGTTTGCACTGTCTGAAGTCACTCTAACAGAGTGCTTACTAAGTAGCGGTTCTTTCTTCATAAATGTAACCCAAACATGCGTACTTGATTCCTTGAAAGCTTGTGACTGAACCTAAGTTTTTTTTTCGTGACCTCATTTTCAAACTTTGACTCATACCACAGCTCCATCCCGAGTTAATGCCCTCTCCACTGTGGACGTGATTACCAAGCCTATTTGTAATCCCATTTCTGACTCCAAACTCTTGCCGGCTGCTCTGAACCTTGCAGACAGAGGGCACAATGGTGAAGCTAACCATGTCCATCATGAAAGTTTTACTGTCACATATGTATACGACCAAGGAGGTACAGAAGGTACAGTGAAACTGGTGTTTCACTGGTGATATGAAACATGGATCGACATGATGATGGATGAGCATCATGGAGGGATGTGCTGGGAAATAAAATACCAGTGATGTGCTGGCAAACAAAACACAACCCGTGTACAAATGACAACTGGATTATTTATGTGAGGGATGGGATCATGTGCGCAGATGGGAACGGTGTGTTTTTCGTACCTCTGGCAGAAACTCTTATTTCTGTTCCAAGAGTCTCTTCAGCTCCTCAACCTCCATCTCCAGCTGTTTGTGCTGTGAAGCCGCACGCTGCTGCATCATCTGAATGTTCCCGGTGTCCCGTGTGATGCTCTTGAGACAATCCAACTCCAATTCGGCCATTTTGGACTGCTGGCGGAGCTGCGAGTGCAGAGACCTTATCTGGCCCTGGAGTTTCAATATCTCCTCGCGTTTCCTCTGCAGCATCCGGAGCTTCTGGTCATAGAAAACGGAGAGCTTCTCCAATGACCCCTGGACAGCCTCTTCTCGCTCTCGTTGCATTTTGAGGCTGTGGTCCGACTCACGGCGGAGGCGGGCCTCCTTGGCAGCGGCGTCTTCGTTTGCATTCATGTAGTAGCCTGCTGTGCCTGAGCCCACGGCGGCGGCCACAAGGGCGACATCGAAGCAGCGCTGAGCCACGGGCCACAGGCGTCGGAGACGACCCATGGATGCGTGTGACAAACAAGAAGGCTCGATTCACGGGCTTGTGTCAGGGCATGGAACACCCGGACATCTCACAGACTCATTCAGGCTCTTGCAGATCAGGCCATGGAAACCCTAACAGCTCTCACAGACTTAATCAGGCTCCTCACAAGTGTGGTGATCGATCGGAATAAACAACAGCAGTTTTGGACATATGGAAAGGCGCCTGTCAGGCCATGGAAAACCCTAACACCTTACATACTCTCAAATTTCAATGGTCTTTTAGGCCCTCAATAATAAGTTTGGGATCCATCGATATCCATATGTTAATAATGGCCTACCCAATACCAAATAAACTCTTGACAATACCAAATAAACTCAGGGAAATGGCGTTGCATTTTCTTTTAGAAAAAGTAATGCAACTTGACCTGTGGTACCAAGTCTGAGAGACTAAACTTATCCCCTCTTGCATGTTCTTAGCTAGTTTTTACACTCCTATTTTCTCCCTAAAATATTGCATGAGCTAATCAATATTTTGTTTATAAACTAAAGGCTACAATTATGAGAACCATGTGTATCTATGTTGTTTTATTATTTAGAATGTGACTTTCGTGTTTGTCAAACCACCACAAGTTTTCCAAACCTTAAAAACTCCCTAAACCTATTTCACATTTCAAAATTCAAACTCATTTTTTCCCTTTTTATCTCTTTCTTGCCTCTAACAACGAGCCAACTCTCTCTCTCTCTCTCTCTCTCTCTCTCTCTCTCTCTCTCTCTCTCTCTCTCTCTCTCTCTCTCTCTCTCTCTCTATGTGTGTTTTGTGGACTTTCGCAAGGCCTTTGGCACAGTGCCACGTGCTAGACTCATGAGAAGAATGCAAAACATTGATGTGCCCGTAGAGATACAGTGGAGTATCTATGCCTTGTATGAGACAATGACAGGCAGAGTACGAACACCTGAGGGCATCTCATATACAGTCAATAGCACCATTGGGGTGAAACAAGGTTGTCCACTTTCACCGACACTATTTGGGTTGTATATAGATGAAATTTCAGAATATGTGGATAGGACTGGTGGGGCCGGAGCCAGCCTAGCTGGAGTGCTAATACCATTACTACTTTATGCCGATGATATTGTACTTATATCTGACTCACCTAAGGGACTAAATAGACACTTGGATGCATTATTAGCTTTTTGCAGAGATAGAGATCTTAAGGTGAACCTTGGGAAAACTAAAGTTATGGTATTTAACACTTCAATTGCTTGGGTGACAAGAGTTGAGCACCAGTTTACTTTTGATGGAGAGCCAATGGAGATGGTTAGGCAGTATGTCTATTTGGGGGTCACATTGAAGGGACCACAGTTCTCTTGGAGAGAGACATCAGAGGCTCGTTTGGCAAAAGCATATGCAGCCTTAGGTGCATTGGAGAGGCAATAAGCTCACATACAATTTCATGAGCCGCGCACCAAACTGTGGCTTTTTGACACCCTGGTTACACCCACACTCCTATATGGGGCAGCTATTTGGGGTCCGAGTCTCTTTCACACAAGGAGACAGCCTTTGGGAGACCATGATGGACCAGAGAAGGAATACTATGACAGATGGGAGCATATGGAAAGACCATTGGTCATTATGATCTCATGCATGATACGAGCAAAGAGCTCGACCCCACATGAGATTATCAGAGCTGAGTTGGGAGCATCACCCATGGTGGCTGAGGCCTTGGTCCAGGTAGCGACTTTCATACATAGACTATGGGAGCTCCCCCAAGATAGATACCCACGGCTAGCCCTGGCCTCTTCTAGACAACTAGCAGCAGATGGTGACAGACATTGTTGGTATGCTCAGATGAGTACATGGATGAGTCTACATGGGCTGCAGATTGACAGACTACCCCCCTTTGACTATAGCCTGGATTGCCCTACATGTGACCTAAGCCGATCAGAGCTAAACCGTGTGATCAGAGTAGACATACTGAAGTTACATACGGAGAAGACATGGATCCGACCCCCCTCCCCCCATGGCACGAGGATGGCACACTACCAGACCCACTTCCTTCAGGTATTTGAGGATGGTTTCATCACCCGACCCAATTACATGGATACACAGTTGCCTCATGGACTACGCACAGTTATTGGTCAGATCCGCACCTCATCCCACCACCTGAGGATTGAGACAGGCAGATGGGAGGGTATACAGACAGAAGAACGCATATGCCCACTATGTGACAGAGAGCCAGAGACAGAGGAACGCTACATCTGCCGATGCACTGTATATTATGACATACGAGGTAGATACCACTGTCTGTTTCGAGAGGGTTTTGGACCCCTGAGACGGATCACGCAGTTTGAGGATCAGAGATGCTTGGGATTTTTCCTCTTGGAGCTCCACAGGCACAAAGCAACAATTCTACGGAGTAGGAAGCCCCCACAGCTCGGCTCACATAGACAGAGAGCAATCAGTGACTTTTTATGGCAGATACCACTACTACTGCCACACAGCCTACATGAGTACATCATCATTGGACCTCATCTTCTGTAGGTGTCCCTTTGGATAGAGCAGTGGCACTTAGCCGATCTAGGCCCCCACGTCCACCCGGACGAAGGCCTAGACATCCACACCACAGACAAATTAAAGCCATCATTGAGCGCCACAAGAGACAGATGCCGAGACGCCTCAGCCATGCAGAGATACACCTCCCTAGAGAACAGACATATCATTGATGGAGAGTTTTCCTTTCTCTACTCTCACTTTCAAATCACTGACATGTTTCCCTTTTATAGAACACCATTTCATTCTTTTTCAGTCTTATAGGCATGTTTTTCATCTTTTTCTCGTTCTAGATGAGAAACACACCATCATTGTATGTACTGCCTTGGTCTCAAAGGCCACATTGGCCTTTTAGAGACGTTAATATTCTCTCTCTCTCTCTCTCTCTCTCTCTCTCTCTCTCTCTCTCTCTCTCTCTCTCTCTCTCTCTCTCTCTCTCTCTCTCTCTCTCTCTCTCTCTCTCTCTCTCTCTCTCCATGGACCCTCATGTGCATGTGCACATAGACTTAGGTGCACATATATGCATGCATACATATGTCCACACATTGACATGTACAATTACATGAACATATTTACATGTTTGTACACATGTATATATACACTTAGATAGGAATACACACACACACACATAGATGCATATATACAAAGATGCATACATATCCACACTAACAGACATACATAGTGGATGGATGAACACATTAGGGATGTCCTCTCTTTGCCCCAAAAAGTGATGGCTAAAGGACATTAGGAGTGGCAACATGTAGGTGGTATGAAGTACAAATAATGAACCAATAGGATGCACACACACACCCACAATGGAGTGTCATTTATGTAGACTCAGGCACACACATGTGCACATGCACACATACACATGCACATGCACACGCATGCACACAGACACTCTGTGTGTGTGTGTGTGTGTGTGTGTGTGTGTGTGTGTGTGTGTGTGTGTGTGTGTGTGTGTGTGTGTGTGTGTGTGTGTGTGTGTGTGTGTGTGTGTGTGTGTGTGTGTGTGTGTGTGTGTGTGTGTGTGTGTGTGTGTGTGTGTGTGTGTGTGTGTGTGTGTGTGTGTGTGTGTGTGTGTGTGTGTGTGTGTGTGTGCGCGTGTGCGTGCGTGCGTGCGCGCGCGCGCGCGTGCGTGTGTGTGTGTGTGTGTGTGTGTGGACCCTCATGTGTATGCGCAAACACATTCACATGCACATCAGTGCACACATATATTTGTGTACATTTGGGCACACATTAACACATACAACTACACATGTAAATTAACATGTTAACATGCACGTATATATGCTCACATAGAAACACATATATTAACACACAATTTTATGCATGTCTCTCTCAACTATTTCAAATATTATTTTTCAATTACCTTATGAGAATAATCTGCTTAGAAAAATTGGCAAACAAGTCATACACATAGTTATTGCAAAAATCTTCATCCAAAATATCAGACATATGATACCCATTAAAAATATACCTCTACATTCCTTCATAATTTAATTCATTTAGTTTCCTTTATCCAACTAAATTATATTAACAACCCCATATTGTAATTCCTCTTGAATAGTCTTTAGCCTACACTATAGCTTGAAAAAACTAAGCACCACTATCACTCACCAATATGGCCACTTAAAAGGGAATGACTACAAAAGTATAGGTGCAATATATTACTTGATCTCTAGTATTAACGACTTAGTAGTAATAGCTATAATAGACCTTTAATATAATTTGGAAAGATCTAGTAACCAATATTACATAAGTAAAGTCATTCATACCTTTGCTAATGCATACAGTAGTTATGACAATTGCAGCTTGATACTCCAACCTTTTGGACTAATGAACAATCACAGCTTGATACTCCAACCTTTTGGACTTATGAACACTTGAAATTAGGAATCTTGTCACTTAGGTATACTATCTCAGCTTTAGAGTTATTATATATTCTAAGTGACCATCAACACCACTACTCAGATTACTTTAGCACATCTAATATCGTCATAACCATTACATTTAGCTTGGCATTTGGATTTCCTCTTGATTTGTAGCTAAAAAGCTTAATTGCTTGAGTTGTATTACTTCTTATGGTCGAAATAATTACCATAGCATTAGTTCACATAGCCACTAGATACACACATGCTTACACACACATACTTTGCTCATACTTCCACAAAACACAAACATACTTACACACACACACACATGATAAATTCAAAGATGAGTCAATATACTCTTTTAAGTATTTTAAAGATGTCTCTATCTTTGATTACTCTAAGATGAAATGTTTTTACCCCATATGGTTTTAACACCACATTCTCCTAAGACATTATGCTAGCAATGATGCTACAGTATGAATTCACACGTGGCTAAGCTAGTCAAGTGAGCATTGAAGTGGCTTCTACAAGTTGAATTCACTAATAGATCTTACTAATTGACATTGTGTCCAAGTACAATAAGAAACTCCACCTATGTTGAATATTGAATGAAACAACCATTCCAATTCCCTTTCCCTCATCATATTTCACAACAACTTGGATGAAGTTGCATCTCATGAAATGCTCTTCTTCCATTGAACCAAGTTTGTATGGCTTTGAAAGATTAGGCCAAGGGGAGTCTTTGTGTGCATTCTCATGAGATTTGGTCTCATGGATGCCCTATCATCATGGGGCCCTATAATTATGTAATTTCCATAGAACCAAGTTTGTATGGCTTTAAAAGATTAGGCCAAGGGGGGTCTTTGTGAGCATACTCATGAGATTTGGTCTCATGGATGTCTTGTCCTCATGGAGCCTAGTAACTTGGTAATTTCCATTTCAAATGTACCTTGCTTTAGGCCTCTTACCTATCGAACAAGAATTGGTTTCACACTAGACCTATAGGTAGCCACTCCTTAGGATTCACTATCAATAAAAAATGTACTATATTTAGAAAATTGATAGTTATAATAAAAAATAATGCAAATTCACATAATAGTAATGAAATGTGTGCTGGTGGCTTAACCAACTTCAAAACTAGGCCTTCTACTTGTTTTTACAAGAAGGGACCTACTCTATAGCCTAGTTTATCCTATGTGGTGTTTTGATAAATCTAGTATGGCCAATATGGTTTACATGAGATCTCAAATGAGAAAGAAGTGATGGAATTTGCTATAGTTGTATGTGGAACTTAGCAACACAATGGTTAAATTTATTGAAAGGTGAGAAGGATCGAAGCTTGCACTTGAGAGCTATGGCGGGAGAGCAAGAGCAAGAAAGAGAGAGACAAGAAATGGGAACTCCAACAGTCACAATGTGTGGCTGGGCCTTCCTTTATTCAAACTTTCACTAAAAGAATAAAGAATAAAGTGACGTTGACGGATGCCTACCACTTACAGTGTGTAGTGGCGGTGATTGTTAGTGTAGTAATACACGGGCGGCTAGGCAGAGACGCTTTTACCCCCAACAACCTCCTTCTTAAAAGCGAATCTGCCCTAGTGAGGAGTGAAAAGGAGAATAAAAAAAAGACAGTACGACATGTACACATGTACAATAGGATGAGGAAAGATATCATCTCATCCCATGCCCATCAACCTCCTGAGGAAGGCAAAGCGCTCTGTAGAGAGGCTTTTCATGAGTAGATCTGTAGGATTCTAGTCAGTCGAGATCTTGACAACATCAAATGACTTGTCCTCAACAACCCCACGTATGAAGTGATACTTGACCTCAATGTGTTTTGTCTTCGCATGGAAGAATGGATTCTTGGCCCGATTCTTGGCTAATTGAATAGCACTCATAGAATCCGAATGCAGTGTAGGGGTAGCATCAATACCAAGGTCAGCAACCAAACGACCCAACCAAATGGCCTCCTTGCAAGCCTTAGTGGCTGCAACATACTCGACCTCTATAGTAGAAAGGGCCGTGCATTTCTGCACCCTGGACATCCAAGAAACAGCACCTCCAGCATAGGTGAATACATAGCCAGAAGTGGACTTCCTACTATCTGCATGTCCTGTATAAACAAAGTTAGTGTACCCCATGACTCCTGTATCCTGGCTGCCATAGCATATGCACATATCTGCAGTGCTCTTCAGGTACCTCATGATACCTTTCATGGCATCCGAATGCTTCTTGCCAGGTGTAGCTGTATAGCGTGCCACAACACCAACTGCAAAGGCAATATCTGGATGAGTGGTGATCATGGCATACATAAGACTGCCCACTGCGGATGCATAGGGAATCTTGGCCATCTCGACCCTCTGCTCATCTGTCTGCGGACAATTAGCCTGTGATACCTTCACATAAGAAGGCAATGGACAGCCAATAGGCTTTACGTCTTGCATGCAGAAGCGCTCAAGGACTTGATGAATGTACTCCCTCTGTGACAAGTAGAGGAGTCCTTGATTCCTGTCGCGTCTAATACGCATACCAAGTGTGTGAAAGGCATGTCCCAGATCTTTCATCTCAAAGCTCTTCTTGAGCTGAGCCTTAAGAGCATATAGCTCATCATGAGCTTTCCCTGCTATCAGCACATCATCCACATAGAGTACCAAAATCAATAAAGAACCATCACCAGCTTTCTTCGTGTAAAGACGCAGATCCATAGCACTCCTGTTGTAGCCCTGTGACGACTACATAAAGGCATCAAACTTATGATACCACTCCCTAGGTGCCTGCTTCAAACCATAAAGGCATCAAACTTATGATACCACTCCCTAGGTGCCTACTTCAAACCATAAAGGCTTTTCTTCAATTTGCACACTAAGTGCTCCTTGCCAGGTTTTGCAAAGCCCTTAGGCTCCTCCATATAAATCTCATCATGTAAGTCCCCATGTAAGAAAGCCGTCTTGACATCCATCTGGTATAAATCCAAGTCAAGCAGAGCAACCAAAGCCAAGACTAAGTGCGGGGTGGTCATCTTAACTAGAGGAGAAAAGACCTTATCAAAGTCCACACCATGCTCCTGCTTAAAACCCTTTGCTACCAATCTAGCCTTATATGCCGACTTGGGTTATCCAAGGGTACTTTTCAGCTTGTACATCCACTTGCATGGCAAAGCCTTATTGCCCTTAGTAGGCAAGGAAACCAAATCCCAAGTCTCATTCTTATGTAAGGAGTCTATCTCAGACTGCATAGCCCTCTCCCAAGAGTGACTGTCACCCCTGCGCATAGCCTCATCATAAGTGAAAGGCTCTCCTGCATCTGTAACCAAGACATAATGCATCGAGGGTTGAAATCTATCAAGTGGATGTCTATCTCTAGTAGATCGTCTCATGGCATGCTCTACTATCTACCCAGCTGCCTGTCCAATACCCTGACCATGAGCATCTGCTGCAGCTGTAGGCTGTCCAACTGGCTGTGTAGGAGCTCTCGGCTCCTCCTGAAATATGACCCTATGGATCTCAACAACTCTCTCAGGCTGCCTATGCATCTTGTCTTCATGAAAGACTACATCATGACTGCAGATGACTTTCTACGCCTGCGGATCCCAAAGACAGTAACCCATCTCGCCTGCATCCCCATAACCAAGGAAAATGCATTTGACACTCTTAGGATCCAGCTTACTTCTCTTGTCCTTGGGCACATGGCAAAATGCCTCACATCAAAAGACACGGATATGCGCATAAGAGGGAGGTTTTCCAGTCCATACCTCCTCTACAACCCAGAAATCCAAACCACTAGAAGGTGATCTGTTTATGACATGCACATTTGTACTAACTGCCTCAGCCCAAAAGCTCTGTGGTAGGCCTGCATGGCTAAGCATACTGCGTACAGCTCCTAGATGGTTCTATTCATCCACTCAGCCAAACCATTATTGGGGGGGGGGGGGGGGGGGTAGGGGGCGGTTAGCTGACGCTTAATACCCCTCTCATCACATAATTGCTCAAAAGCATGTGAGACATACTTACCCCCATTATCTGTCCTTAGGCATTTTAGCCGATATCCAGACTCGTTCTCAACCAATGCAAGCCATCTCTGAAACATAGCCAAGACATCAGATTTCAGCTTAATAGGATAAGCCCAAATTTTTTGTGAAAAATCATCTATGAAAGTAACAAAATACTTTGCACCACCCATAGACTGACAAGTCATGGGCCCACAGACATCCGAATGTACCAATGCCAAGGGCTCACTCATGCGTGGCCTACTAGACTTCTTATGTGTAGACCTAGTTTGCCTGCCATAAAGACAATGCTCACATGAATCAAAACAAAGAGATACATGTGGGATAGAACCCACAGACAAAACATGATCAAGGGAAGAAGTGCATACAATCAAGGGATAGAGGCTGCCAGCCTTGGCACCTCTCGCAATCACAAGTCTTCCATGAGTGATCTTCCATGCAGAGTCTCCAAAAGATACATGATAACCTGTGCCATCAAGTTGTCCAGCTGACATGAGACTGCGTGTCAAAGCAGGTATATGACGTACATCTTGCATAACAAAACTACTGCCAGAAGGAAACTGCAGCCTAACATCACCAATGCCCACAATATCAAGAGAGTTGTCATCACCCAAGCGCACAAAACCCGAAACAGTACGGTATGAATGAAACCACTCTCGACAAGGTGTCACATGAAAGGATGCACCTAAGTCCAAGAGCCAACATTGTGCATACATAGAGTGTATCTCTGTCATCTGTGAAGCACTAGAAGAAGCTGCAAGGATATAATCATCATCAACATCCTCAGACTGCATAACATTGATCTCTTCAATTTTAACACTAGACTTTGCAAGCACTATGCTGCGATCAGAAGACTTATCATGCACTTTGTCTTTCCCCTTATCTTTGCGCCTTTCATTGCGCAGTTCATGGCATTGTGGCCTAATATGGCCCTTTTTCCCACAATGGTGACAAGTAACATCTGCATTCCTGCCACGGGATTTGCTACATGACTTCCCACGAGACTTGGACAGAGATTTTTGAGAATCCCGTCCATGGCCACTGCCACTGCCACTGCCATGCTTTCCATATCCATCATTCTTGCCTCTAATTGTCATAGCATGCGACACACGAGAGGCATCCAAATTCTCACGGTTAACCTCTTCCTGCAAAAGAGCACTCTCAACATCAGATAATTTCAAGGTAGCAGTAGAGGCACATAATGCAGTGCGGAATACATCCCATGACTCATTAAGACTACCAAGCAAGAAAAGAGGAGTGACATCCTCTACAAAAGTGATGTCCTGTGAAGTCAAGTTCTTGAGTATAGCATGGAACTGGCTCAAGTGAGCAGACATAGTCACATTCTCCTTCATGCGCAGATCCATAAGCTGCTTCAGCCAATACATCTGACTTGTTGGACTTTTCTTGTCATAGAGATTCTTGATTTTATCCCACAACTGCCATGCACTCTGTTCTTCCTCAAATACATTGTAATGAACCTATTCTATGAGAGATAATATAATAGTAGATTTGCATAACTCATCAAGCTCAAGCCATTCCTCATCTGGCATAGTTGCAAGCGGATGCCCGCTCAACCTCAAAGGTTTGATATGTGATTTCTACACCAACACCTGCCAAATCTGGCTCTTTCAATAAGAGTAATTCATACCATTAAGCTTAGTGATGTTAAAAATAGCATGATCAGTGGATGAACTCGCCATAATGCAGGCTGGAAGACTGCATATAGTTTAAAACTGCTTGTTGTTTACTGTAGAAAATGACAAAAAAATCACCAAAATCGAGAGAAAATGGAAAGAAAAGTGTAACCAAAGCTGCTGCCCACCAAGTACTAGTGAAAGTACATCATTTCAGAATATTTCAGTATGAAAAATCCATGTCATTCCAGAGTTATATGCTTGCTGTAATAAATGACAGCAAGGTACTATGAGAGTCAATTTTGCTTATCAAATCACTGCACCAAGTCAATAAATGACAGCCAAGATACGACCAGCCATAAACGGGCATAAATCAGCACCAAACAATCATCAAGACCCTGAGCAAACACCCAAACATATCACCAAAGCATCTGTTAGTGAGTAGGCATACCCCCTGGACAGTAGGGCAAAGTATACATAACACTGGCAAGACTTGACACCAGTAGGTGTATGCTCAATAGAGTGCAAAACCCAAGCTCTCAGGTCAAAAGCAATTCCAAGATATCAGTGCATGAACCATGCAAAATGTAAGTGTAAGAGATCCCAAAGTCTCAAGTATCTGCAAAATTCTCAAATAGCATAAACCTCTTGCTCAATGTCAGTCAAGCATACAAGATGCTCCCACTGGCTCAAAAGGTGGATAAACGAGCTCAACAGCTCAAGCAAACCAAGTCAAAGTACCAAAGATAGGTAACCATGGAAAAAGCCAAGTCGTAACGGAAAAATGCAAGTCAATATCCAACTGCTCAAGGGAATACTCAAATGAATGTCAAGACGAGCTCAAACAATTGCCATCCATAGCCAAACATAAAGCCTTCACCAAGACATCATTACCCGTACTGGATAGCCTAGCCATAAACCATGTCATAGATGAAATGCTAGCTACAAAGAAGTGACAGTCAAACCCAAATCAAGCTCTGCTCTCAGCTCAAAAGCATTCCATAGCATAAACAAGACATGTGGCATAGTCCAAATACATCATGACATCATATCGAGTAGCCGGGAGCACCCCGTGACCAATAGGCATAACCCAACTGTAGCATAAATAACTTCAGCCCTAAAGTTTACACCAGCATATAACCTCTGTAAACTGAGAAAATCAGTGCTCAATCCAATCTCAAATCCATAGGCAAACCATAGGCATACATTCCCGTATGTATAGGCACCAACCGGGCATAATCGGGCATCAAATGCCAAAACCTGTAAGCATAAAATTGAAGTAATAGGTGGTTGCTCTATTTTGGACAGATCTAGGATTGTTCAAAATAGTCAATGGCTGAGCTAAATCAGCTCCAAATGTGTCTCACATAAGAGGCATAACATCCACAAGTGATCCGGTATCAATAGACATCAGTAGAAGCATCACATAAGCCATAGGCATACAAATACATGTTGTCTCAGATCTGAAATCTATTTCAAAATATTCTGTCATCAGAATTTGGCAAATTCGACATTGTCATCACATCCGGAGTGTGCCAAAACCCCAACTTAGACTCTTACCTTGCCTGAATCGGATTCCGAATGCCCGAGATATGACAAAAAGAGTGATTTTTGGGCCAGATTTTGAAACATGCGCAAAAAAAAAAAACGTGAGCTGGCTGGGGGGGTCTGCTGTCCCACGTGTCAACAATGGAGCCCAAAGGGAGCATAAATAGGGGCCAAAGAAGGCCTATACCAAGCCTAAGCAAGCCTTGATAGGCTAGAAGCAAGATCCAGGTGAAGGAAGCTCCAAGAGGTGTGAGCTATGGCTACCCATAACCTGTGAAAACCTTGTTTACCTAGACCTATGGACTGAGATAAATCTCTGAAATAATGAAGCAATATATCAATGTCAATGCCATGATGGTGCTTCAATAGGCCGGGAAGAAGCTCGGGAAGCCGGGGAGTGGCGGGAGCTCAAGAGAATGAGCTATGGCTGCCGGGAAGGAGACCCAATGTGAGTGGGGAGTCGATGGGATGCTGAGAATCCCCCACGAGCCAAGCTCAAGAGTCGGAAGCCGTGCTCTGATACCAGTTGAAAGGTGAGAAGGATCGAAGCTTGCACTCGAGAGCTATGGTAGGAGAGCAAGAGCAAGAAAGAGACATACAAGAAATGGGAACTCCAACAGTCACAATGTGTGACCGGGCCTTCCTTTATTCAAAATGTCACTAAAAGAATAAAGAATAAAGTGATGGTGACAGGCGCTTGCCACCTACAGTGTGTAGTGGCGGCGGTGACTGTCAGTGTAGTAATACATGGGTGGCTAGGCAGAGGTGCCTTTACCCCAAACATTTATTTATTGCCTTACTCCTAGGCACAAAAGTTTTCCTCAATTTGATCATAGATTTTTAGGAAACTAGTGAATAAATGCATTAATTTGGCATGAATGAGATCACATGGTGTAGACTCAAATGCTAATAGGCTTCATGAGGTATCTCAAGAAAGTTTATGCATAAACTTTTAGAATGTGATATAACTATCAAATTGTCACTCATCCAAGCTATGCACATAGAATTTAGGCACTCATCCACCATGTTAATTTGATGCATAAACTTTTAGAATGCAACTCTTATAACTATCAAGTTGTCACTCCTCCAAGTCGTGCACATAGAATCTAGGCATTCATCCACTAGGCTATTGCTCTACTTAGTTAATTGAAAACTTAGTTAGCCACACTAGGGTTAGTTAATCATACAGAGTTAGCTAGTCAATTAATTGTGCTAGTAAGTTAGGGATTAGTTGTACCTAAACATTTATAAACATTAGGCTACATGTTAGACTACACAAATTAATCCATCTCTCTCTCTTTTTGAGAGTCGTTAACAACTCTTTGGCTCGTGCACTATATTCAATTCCTTCCTTCTCTCACCATGACCACGAAAATCGCCATGCAACTAGCTATTTTGATTCTTGCAAAGAATAACATGCCATAAATAATATTTTTTGTTTCCATTCTAGACCTGCAACCCGGCCCTACTTCATCCTCTTCCACTCCCTTTCATCATAAAATAATAGATTGCCCCCCATTTACAATAGAAGCATACAATAGTTTTTTATGGTTGGATTGCTCCCCTTTCAATATTCCCACTACCTCTTTCATAGAGGCACAAATATGAATACCCTTTTATATAGGCCATGGAAAACCCTAACACCTTACATACTCTCAAATTTCTATGGTCTTTAAGGCCCTCAATAATAAGTTTTACTCTCAAATTTCAATTGTCTTTAAGGCCCTCAATAATAATAATGGCCGATTGGAGTAGCTTTTAGGTTAGCCCATAAGGCATCCAATACGTGTGTAGTGTATGAAGCCAAAGTTAGATTTTGCTAATGAATTGGTGAATTTTGGGCTCTCCTTGTATGGGGCGATGTAATTCTTGAGGGTACCAAAATTTCAACTCTTGACAGTACCAAATAAACATTGGGAAATAGCATTGAATTTTCTTTTAGAAAAAGTAATGCAACTTGACCCATGCTACAACTTGACCCATGCTACCAAGTCTAAGACACTAACTTATCCCCTCTCGCATGTTATTAGCTAGTTTTTACACTCATATTTTCTTTCTAAATTATTACATGAGCTAATCAATATTTTTTTTATAAACTAAAGGCTACAATTATGAGAACCTCACGTATATAAACTATCCTATTATTTAGAATGTGACTTTGGTATCCGTCAAACCACCACAAGCGTCCCAAACCTTAAAAACTCACCAAACCTGTTTCACATTTCAAATATCAAATTTTAAACTCATCCCCATCTCTCTCTCTCTCTCTCTCTCTCTGTGGTTAAGCATCATGGGATGGAAAAGATGTAGCAAGGAGCAGACAGGGTGGCGAGGTGAACACAGTGGAGCAATATTGTGAACAAGGCAACAAACATGCAAAAGTGATGGTAGACTAGAAGGAGTGAAAAATATGTATCTAGACATGACCTATAGCTCTCTTAGTTAGGCAACCAACATGGGAGGATGGAGACATTAAGAAGGTGTAAAGTAGCATAGTATGTGGTAAAATTGCATTTCTCTCACTCTCTCTTGCATTCTATCTCAACCAAAAATCCTCTCTCTCCATCTTTCTGTATTTCTTCCATCACGCTGAGGTCATTGACACATCAAAGGGAGCAGAGGCAGCTAGAGGGTTGCATCAATCCTAGCACGAATTAGCACATTAGGTCAGACTCTCTTCTCTCTCTCTCTCTCTCTCTCTCTACCTCTCTCTCTCTCTACCTCTCTCCCCCTGGTTCATCTTGCCATGGCCAATTTGTGTCATGTGTGTGTGTGTGTGTGTGTGTAGTTGCCCCGCTCTTGCCACATACTCATGTGCCTGCCATATCAATAGAGGTCGGGGAGGCTAGGGAGGGGAGGGGAGAGGAGGGAGGGGTGTGGCATACATGGCATTAGCCCATGCCACCACCATTGCCCTTGGCGGTCCGTAGCCTACGATTGCATGGAGAGAGAGAGAGAGAGAGAGAGAGAGAGAGAGAGAGAGAGAGAGAGAGAGAGAGAGAGTGTGTGTGTGTGTGTGTGTGTGTGTGTGTGTGTGTGTGTGTGTGTGTGAGCACTCTACCAAACGTGCCCGCCCCCATGGAGAGAGAGAGAGAGAGAGAGAGAGAGAGAGAGAGAGAGAGAGAGAGAGAGAGAGAACTCTAGGGGCCCCACCATTTCATTCACATGCACCGCCGCCATAGCCCCTCCCTCCACAATGGCTAGCTCTGCTAGGTGCACCACCATCGATGCCAATCTCACTCCCACCAGTGCCAATCTCACTACCAGCTTAGTGGGTGGCCTCCTCCATAGCGTGGAGAGAGAGAGAGTGTGTGTGTGTGAGGTGAGAGAGAGAGAGAGGGGTGGTGAGAGGTTAGTTAGAGAGAGAGCATGTGTGAGAGGGAGAGAGAGAGAGAGAGAGAGAGAGAGAGAGAGAGAGAGAGAGAGAGAGAGAGAGAGAGAGAGAGAGAGAGAGAGAGAGAGAGAGAGGGTCAGAGGTTAGTTAGAGAGAGAGAGAGGTGCAAGGTTAGAGAGAGGTGGTGAGAGGTTAGTTAGAGAGAGAGACTGAGGGTGAGAATATTTTGGTGGGGAGAGAGATAGAGGTGGTGAGAGAGAGAGAGAGGGGGGGTGGTGAGAGGTTAGTTAGAGAGAGAGAAGGGTGGTGAAAGATTAGTTAGAGAGAGAGAAGGGTGGTGAAAGATTAGTTAGAGAGATGGGGATGATGAGAGGTTAGAGAGAAAGAGGGGGTGAGAATGTTTTGATGGAAAGAGAGAGAGAGAGAGAGAGAGAGAGAGAGAGAGAGAGAGAGAGAGAGAGAGAGAGAGAGAGAGAGAGAGAGAGAGAGAGAGAGAGGTGGTGAGAGGTCAGTTTGAGAGAGAGAGAGAGGGGTGGTGAGAGGTTAGAGAGAGAGAGAGAGAGAGGGTGAGAGTATTTTGGGGGGGAGAAAGGTTAGTTGGTTTGTTAGTTAGGTAGGTGAGAGAGAGAGAGACGTGGTGAGAGAGTACTGATTTTTAAATTAGTTGATTTAAGTTTTAGCTTAGGTTAGTTATTAGTTTATTTGTTATTTATTAATTTATTGGTTTACTTATTTTTACTTGTTGCTTGGTTAGTAGTTTATTATTTGTTATCAATTTATTAAATTTGTTAGTATGTTTATTGATTGTTTATTAGTTTATGTGTGCAACTTAATATTAGTACATTTATGTTACTATAGTAAGTTTATGTATGTATGCTTATTGTTATTAATTTTGTTAGCAAGTTTGAGAGAGAGAGAGAGAGAGAGAGAGAGAGAGAGAGAGAGAGAGAGAGAGAGAGAGAGAGAGAGAGAGAGAGAGAGAGAGAGAGTTGTTGGTTTGACTTTTTAGTTTGTTTAGTGCAGTCTAATTTAAAATGTTACTCTTTCTTGGTGTTTTTGGTTGCATGTTTGTAAGCAAATGAATTTTGTTTGTGAGGGTTGGTCTTTCACACAGTTTTTGATTATTGTTGTTTAAGTTGGTAATCTCTCTCTCTCTTTCGATATGGGTTGTCATTTGATTTTGTTGTATTTGTTGGTTTATCCATAATACTTTATTATTTTGGTTATAGGTTCGAGATGCATTGAAGCACCAAAGAGCTCTCGAACCTAGAAAATGTTTGATGAAAATCAGAATTTTCTAATCATCACCAACAATTGGTGATGATTGAAAAAGTGATGGCAAGGTACGTCATCACACACACACACACATCATCATCATCATCATCATCATCTTTTTGTCTTTCTCCCATCATGTATAGGTTAGATGTAGCCAAGGCAACAAAGGCAGCAAGAGAATCGCACGAATCTAGCAAAAGGGTGGCATGAACAAGTGCACAAGGTTAGAGTCTCTCTCTCTCTCTCTCTCTCTCTCTCTCTCTCTCTCTCTCTCTCTCTCTCTCTCTCTCTCTATCTATTTATGTGTGTGTGTGTGTGTGTGTGTACAATTGCTGTACTCCTACTGAGTGCACGCATGCCCCTACTCCTGCCACATGCTCATGCGGTCACCACCAATGTGAAATGGGGCCACCACCAATAATTAAAGGAGGGAAGGGAGGAGAGGGGAAGGAGGGGTGTGGCAACCCAGGGTGTTAGCTCGTGCACACCCCCTCCTAGGGCATTAGCCCGCACCACCGCCGCATCCCCTCGAGATCTGTAGCCTGTGAGACTGAGTGGGGGGAGAGAGAGAGAGAGAGAGAGAGAGAGAGAGAGAGAGAGAGAGAGAGAGAGAGAGAGAGAGAGAGAGAGAGAGAGAGAGAGAGAGAGGGAGAGGGAGAGGGAGAGGGAGAGGGAGAGGGAGAGGGAGAGGGAGAGGGAGAGGGAGAGGGAGAGGGAGAGAGAGAGAGAGAGAGAGAGAGAGAGAGAGAGAGAGAGAGAGAGATGTGTGTGTGTGTGTGTGTGTGTGTGCTTTACCAGACATGCTTGCTAGAGCGGAGAGAAAGAAAGTGCTCTCTAGGGGCCCCACCATTTGGCACACTTGCATTGCCGCCACCATCCCTCTCCCTCTGTAGTTGTCATCTCTCCTAAGTGCATCGCATTAGTGCCAATCTCACTGCCACTAGGGCCAGTCTCACCACTAGTTTAGAGGGCGATCTCCTCCACAGTGGAGAGAGAGAGAGAGAGAGAGAGAGAGAGAGAGAGAGAGAGAGAGAGGTGGTGAGAGGTTAGTTCAAGAGAGAGGGTGAGAGGTTAGTTAGAGAGAGAGAGAGGTGGTGAGAGAGAGAGGGGGTGAGAGGTTAGTTAGAGAGAGAGAGGGGGGTGGTGAGAGGTTAGTTAGAGAGAGAGATCGAGAGAGAGAGAATGAGAGAGGGTGGTGAGAGAGTATTTTGGTGGAGAGAGAGGGAGAGGTAGTGAGAGGTTAGTTAGAGAGAGAGGGGGCAAGTTAGTTAGTTAGTGTTGATAGTAGGTTAGTTATTAGTTTTGTTAGTTTCATTTATCTTGGTTAGTTTTGTGTGTGTGTGTGTGTGTGAGAAAGAGAGAGAGTAGAGAGAAAGAGAGGTAGAGAGAGAGATATGTGGTGAGAGAGTAATGGTTTTTAGTTTAGTTGATTTAAGTTTTACCTTAGTTTAATTATTACTTTATTTGTTATTTATTAATTTAAATGTTAATCTTTTGTGTATTGGTTTATTTATTTTTATTTGTTATTTGGTTACTAATTTATTATTTGTTATCAATTTATTAATTTGTTAGTAGGTTTATCAATTATTTATTAGTTTATGTGTGCAAGTTAATATTAGAGAAGTTATGTTATTAGTAAGTTGATGTATATATGCTTATTGTTATTAATTTTGTTAGTAAGTTTGAGAGAGAGAGAGAGAGAGAGAGAGAGAGGTGTGTCGGTTTGCTTTTATATCATGATTTGTTGGTGTTTTGCTTGCATGTTTGTAAGGAGACAAATTTTGTTTGCGAGGGTTGGTTTTTCAAGCAAATTTTGATAACTATGGTCTAGGTTGGAAATCTCTCTCTCTCTCTCTCTCTCTGTGTACGGATTGTAATTTTGTTTTGTTGTATTTGTTGGTTTATGCATACTACTTTATTAATTTCACTACATGTTTAGGATGCATCGAAGCACCAAAGAGCTCCCGAAAACTTGGGAAAAGTTTGATGGCTTTGAGTTTTCCAATCATCACCAATGATTGGTAATGATTCAAAAAGTGATGGCAAGATACATCCTCATCTGTGTGTGTGTGTGTGTGTGTGTGTGTGTGTGTGGTAGAGAGAGAGATATGGTGAGAGAGTAATGGTTTTTAGTTTAGTTGATTTAAGTTTTACCTTAGTTTAGTTATTAATTTATTTGTTATTTATTAATTTAAATGTTAATCTATTGTGTATTGGTTTATTTATTTATATTTGTTATTTGGTTATTAATTTATTATTTGTTATCAATTTATTAATTTATTAGTAGGTTTATTAATTATTTATTAGTTTATGTGTGCAAGTTAATATTAGAGAAGTTATGTTATCAATAAGTTGATGTATGTATACTTATTGTGGAAGGGATGCAAGAGACGCGGGAGAGAAGAGCACACACAATGTAGGTGTTGTCAACAATGTTATGACAACCTTATTGCACTTTCATATATATATGAATAAAGAATATGGGTGGTCACTATACACGGGCCGGCCCAAGGGCCTCTTAACCTAGCAACCTCCCACTAAAAGGCCAATGGGCTAGGGAGGAGTGAAAAAACAAAACAAAACAAAAGAGACAGGGTGAGGAATCACGACATCTCACCCAACACCCAATCGGAAAGCAAGCTATGCAATAAGTGGCGGGAAGCTCCTCACAAGAAGAAGAAGAGTCAAGCATCCTTGAGTCCATGACATCCAGGAGATAAGCGATCCCATAGCTCTAGACAATAGAGCAATCCATGATTGCTTCCCATGAAGCAAGCAACACAACTCATAAGTGCACGACTGTAAAGCATCAGAGTGGCGCATAGCATCAGTGCAGTGCATAAAAGATAGCGGAGAGTATACAGACTCTCCAAGGTCAATCATGGAAAGAGGGCCAATATCCCGGACACAAGTCAAACAAGATCTCAAGACAGTATGCGGCCTCGGCAAAGCGGAAGATTGACATACAGCTGTAGAATCAGCCACCATAAAGCGCACTGAACGCCCATCAAGAGACCTGAGAGGTGTCTGCGTCTCATAAAAGAAAGCATGACGGTTGCGTAGAACTCGTTGGGCATCTAAATCCCAAAACTTGCAAGGCATAAAGTCACCATCTCCATATCCAAGGAGTACGCAACTGCATGACATAGGCTCATGTGGCATACTGACAGATGCCTGGCAGCCAAACATCCTCAAGTGATCATAGGAGGGTCTCATGCCACTCCATGCCTCATGTGGAGTAATAACATCCAAAGAGAAACACGACGTCCGATTAACCAAGTAGACTGCCGTCATAAGAGCCTCAGCCCAAAAGCCATAAGACAACCTAGCTATGGTAAGCATAGAAGCAACCTTTGCCTATAAAGTCAGGCACATGCCATGAGCAATCCCATAATATCGTGGGCATAAGAAATCAATGCCATATTGCTGACAAGAGATCCATAAGCTGGGAGAGATAGCATGACTCTCATAATCCATCTGCAAGCATCTAGGCCTACTACCAGCAGAATCCATAAACCTATCAAGTATAGTAACAACATCCTCAATCTATACCAAAGGGTAAGCCCAAACACAGTGGGTAGCATGATCCATGAAGGTCACAAAATATGACTGGAAAGGCATATGTCCATAAATTGCAACATGGACTAGATCTAGAGGAGCATGCCTCACACGATCGCCATAAGCCAAAGAGGCTCTGCATGGACCATGAGTACAATGAGGGCAAGTAGTATGGGGAAGAGCAGGCAATAAGCCCATATCACATAAAGGATCCATCTCAGTATGTTTTACATGGCCTAGGCAACAATGCCATAACAATGCATGTGGTATCTTCATAACTGCAACCATAGAATCTCCCACATGAGAGACATGCACTACATAATCACTGCCATATCTAGCACCTCTGGCCAATACCAAACAACCATGATGGATTTTCCATGAAGTATCCCCAAGAGAGACATAATATCTTGCACCATGCAACTGGCTGGCAGAGATCAGGCTCTTACTGAGCGTAGGTATATGTAAGACATCACGGAGCATAAGTGAAGGCCCATCTGGCAAAGCCAAGTGTATATCCCCTGTACCAATAACATGACAATCTTGCTCAAGGCCCAAAGAAATACATTCGTCAACCTCCCTGTAAGAAGAGAACCAAGCTCTATACGAAGTAACATGACAAGATGCCATACTGTCTAAAAGGCAATCAAAGGTATGGGCTATATCACTGAGTAAGTAATTTATAGGGTAACATGATGCTAGGAGTCTAGGCTCAGCTACATCATCATGGGTAACTACATGCACCATACCACTATCAACAGTGGTCTCACCTACTGTATCACTCACTCTTCTCTCCTATCTAGTGCGGCGCAATCTTTTCTACTCTCTAATCCACTTGAAGCATTTACGCTTCACATGCCCTGTCTTTCCACAATGAAAGCAAACAAAACTCGTAAAATCTGTAGAAGAGGACAATTGCTCTCTAATAACATGAGTAGGGCTGTCCAATACATCCAAGGAGCTCAAAGAATTAGGGAAACTCTCATAAGAGAGAGCAGGCTCATCAAGAGGACTATCTGCATGACTAGAAGAGCTGGAAGTCGTCATAGCATACTGCAAAGGGGACTCATCCAAACTAGAAGGGGAGAACACAAAGGCATCGACCACGGATGCAAAAGCTCCCACACGGACAAGCCTAGCAGACAAAAGCATGACATATCCAACCACTAAAGCCCATAGCCATAAAAGCATAAGCATGCCTTAGAGCTATAAATGCATAAGCATCCCCAAAACATAGGAGTATACATAACTTTGTAGTCTCTCATACCATGGACTAACATACATGTCCAATCAAGAACGATAGGTGGCAAATAAACTTGCAAGAATCAAGTTCTAATAAAAGCCCAAATATCTGTGTAAAACCATCCAGGTAAGAGGCTCTGTAAAATACACAGCAACAGACCATGTGCATACATGGGTGGCCATAAAGATCAACTAACCCCTGACATACACGAGCAATAGCAACCCAAATAGCATAGATCCCATACAACAGAGAAGCAGGACAGCCATAACTATAAATCCTAAGCACTATCCAAGTCCACTGATCAGTAAGTATCCCGGATATCAAATGCAAACTAGCAATCACAGCTCAATAGGCAACTGCCAAAACAAGGGAGCAGTTCACTGCTCAATACCTATAAGTGCATCCAAGTAATAGCCAAGATCCATAATCAGAGCATCAAGTCCCATATAGCATCCAAGGTCATAATGGAAAAAGCCAAGTCGTAACGAAAAAATCCAAGTCAATGTCCAACTGTTCAAGGGAATACTCAAATGAATGTCGAGACGAGCTCAAACAACTACCATCCACAGCCAAAGCATAAAGCATTCACCAAGACATCATAACCCATAATGGGTAGCTTAGGCATAAACCATGTCATAGATGAAATGCTAGCTGCAAAGAAGTGACAATCAAACTGTAGGGAGGGGGATGATCACGTTTTTTATAAAGGGGGGGCTCAAGGGAGCCACAAGGGGGCTCAAGGAAGCCAATAGAAGCCTCCAAACCAAGCCTCAACAAGCCAAGTTCAAGGGGGGAAGCTTCAAGCTTCAAGGGGAAAGCTCATCAATGGATGCCCCAACCTGTAAACCCTGTTGTACCTATGTGGACTGAAATGAATGAGAGAGAGCAAGGTCTCACACCTTGTGTAGATGCCGGGAAGAGCTCGGGAAGGAGTGGCTATGATACTAGTTAAAAGGGATGCAGAAGATGCGAGAGAGAAGAGCACAGACAATGTAGGTGCTGTCAACAATGTTATGACAGTCTTATTGCACTTTCATATATATATAAATAAAGAATATGGGCGATCATTGTACACGGGTAGGCCCAAGGGCCTTTTACCCCAACATATTGTTATTAAGTAAGTTTGAGAGAGAGAGAGAGGTGTCGGTTTGCTTATATATCACTATTTGTGGGTGTTTTGCTTGCATGTTTGTAAGGTGACAATTTTTGTTTGCGAGGGTTGGTCTTTCAAGCAAATTTTGACAACTATAGTCTAGGTTGGAAATCTCTCTCTCTCTCTCTTTCGGTATGGGTTGTAATTTTGTTTTGTTGTATTTGTTGGTTTATACATACTACTTTATTAATTTTTCTACAGGTTTAGGATGCATCGAAGCACCAAAGAGCTCTCGAAAACCTGGGAAAAGTTTAATGGCTTTGAGTTTTCCAATCATCACCAATGATTGGTAATGATTCGAAAAGTGATGGCAAGGTACATTCTCATCTCTCTCTCTCTCTCTCTCTCTCTACACACACACACACACACACACACACACACATATGTATGTATGTATGTATGTATCTTTCTTTGTCTGTATCTTTGTGCAATTGCTCGGTAGTTGCCCTACATGCCCTGCTATTGTCACATGCTCACATGCTTGCCGCCAGCACGAAACGGCCCCATCGCTAGTAGGTAGAGGAGGGAAGGGAAGGGAGGGGAGGGAGGGGAGTGGCAGTCCAAGGTGTTAGCCCACATTGCTCCCACCACCCAGGCCTACACATGCCCCCTCCTAGGGTGTTAGCTCATGCTGCTCCCACTGCCCCTAGTGGTCATCAGCCTACAATTATGTGGAGAGAGAGAGAGAGAGAGAGAGAGAGAGAGAGAGAGAGAGAGAGGAGGGAGGGAGAGCACTATGTTAGACCCACCCACTAGTGTCAAGAGAGAGGGTACTCTCTAGGGCCCCTGCCACCTAACACACTTCACGAGGGATTCACTAGTAGTAATAAGGAGACGTCACCTGCGTGCAAGAAATATATGAAAATACCCCTTATCTACCCCCTATTTATGGGACCTTACCTTATAAATATACCTTCCTTCCCTTAAATAACCCCCCTTCCTTACACTCATGTGGTACCATATGGTAAATCCTAGTGGACCCCCCGGGACGCACTTGCATCGCTGCCACCGCCCCTCCCTCTGTAGCCACGAGATCTACTAGGCATGTCGCCACCAGTGCTAGTCTCGCCACTAGCTCAATAGGTGGCATTCTCTACAATTTAGAGAGAGAGAGAGAGAGAGAGAGAGAGAGAGAGAGAGAGAGAGAGAGAGAGAGGGGGGGGTGAGAATATTTTGGTGGAGAGAGAGAGAGAGAGGTGGTGAGAGAGAGAGAGAGGGAGAGAGAGAGGGGTGAGAATATTTTGGTGGAGAGAGAGAGAGAGAGAGAGAGAGGGGTTGGTGAGAGGTTAGTTAAATAGAGGGGATGAGTGGTTAGTTAGAGAGAGAGAGGTGGGTGGTTAGAGAGGGAGGGAGGGAGAGAGAGAGAGAGCAAGGGGTGAGATTGTTTTGGTGGAGAGAGAGAGAGAGAGAGAGAGAGAGAGAGAGAGAGAGAGAGAGTGATGGTGGGAGGTTAGCTAGAGATAGAGATAGAGATAGAGATAGAGAGAGATAGATAGATAGATAGATAGATAGATAGATAGAGAGAGAGAGAGAGAGAGAGGGGTGGTGTTAACTCTCAGACGAACAAGGGAAAAAATCTGGAAAATATAAAGTGGAAGACAGGGCCAAGAAAAAAGTGAAACGGAAGATGAAGGCGCACCAAGAAAAAGTGCAAGTTAATGCTTTTGTAAAAGAGCGCAAGGTGTACTATGATTTATTTTAAGAGCATCGGGCTCTCACCCATGCAAATCGTAAAGGTAGATGGGCGGTAGGAAGGAAGCTAGGAGGACAATGGGAAAAAGTGCCTTGGCCACGACCGGCCATGTAAAAAAGAGGATAAGGGGATAACCGCCCAAAAGGGATTTAGGGTTTTGTATATAAAGTTGAAAAGTGAATGAGAAGCTCATTCTTGTGCGTGGCCAAAAGTAGCTCTCCTCCTCCTCCTCTTCTTCTTCTTCTTCTTTTTAATTCTACTTCTTCTTCTTTTTCTTCTTGCTTGCTTGAGCTTGTGATTGAGAGAGGGAATGTGAGAGTGTGAGGGAGTGAGTGTGTGAGGGTGAGGGACCATGGTGGAGAAGCTCTCTATCTTCTCCTCTCTTCTTCTCTTGCTCGTGGCAATGGAGCTGAGAGAATGGAGCTTCAGGATCAAGCTTTCTTGAAGCTTGCACTTGGATCGTGGAGCTATCGGAGTGCTTGGGAGAGGAGGCAACTCACTTGGGCATGTAGGTAAGCTCACTACACTCGTAGAGAGAGATAGAGTGTCAAGTATGTGAGAGGTAGCCAT